>NW_024585192.1:0-9745 GCF_018398535.1 Haplochromis burtoni
TTTTTTTTTTAAGACAAACACATTTGTTCAGCAACATCTTGAGTTTTTTTTCTGTTCTGGCTCTTTGTGCAACACTGTGGCTTCTTCTCTTGAGTCAATTCTTTGACTCAGCTTCCTGGCAACAACACAGCAACAGTGCAATCAGCTGATGACACAGCAGTCAACTTTACAGGGCATATCGATGTTAAAAGATGTGGGTTTTAGAGAAAAACAATAAAATTATATACATACCTGGCTACAACTTCCAAAGACTGGATCACGTTTTCACCCGTGGCAGCACTGCACTCCATGAACTCAAAGTCATATTCCTGTGGAGTTGAATGAATATCTGCACTCACTGTGGGTGTTTTGATCATTAAAACTACTGAACTGAATGTGATTGTTTCATGAGTGGGTGTAATGCAACATATTCGCACCTTAGCAAGAATTTCCCCCTGATGAGTTTTAACCCGTCGTTCTGAGCAGTCGCTCTTGTTTCCAAGAAGCAAAACAGTCACATTTTCAGCAGCAGACTCCTGCAGAACAGGAATCATTTTGATAATCTGCACATGTTATTACAAACTAGTCTAACTTTGCAGGCTGGTTCAACTGTTTCAGACACTCACGTCCCGTCCACTATAAATAGTTGATGTTTTAAATTTATTAATACTTTTTTCTACTAAGAATCAAAATATGTGCTGCTGTTTTAAATACACAATTCAGTATCACACTTATAAGCCACTTTATTAGGTATACCTGTTAGTACCCCTGTTGGACTCCTTTTTGCCTTCAGAACAACATTAATTCTTCCTGGCATTGATACAACAAGGCACTGAAAACATTTCCCAGAGAGTTTGGTCCATATTGACAAGTGTGCCAAAAAAACCCCAAACATTAAACACCACCACCAGCCTGAATAAGGCAGGACTGATCCATGCTTTCATGTCGTTTACACCAAATTCTGACCTCAGCATACGAATGCTGCAGCAGAAATCGAAACTCATCAGACCAGGCAACGTTTTTCCAGACTACCGTTAACCAACTGTGATGAGCTTGTGTGAATGTAGCCTCAATTTCCTGTTGTTAACTGCCAGGAGTGGCACCCGGTGGGTTATTCTGCTGCTGTAGCCCTTCTCCTTCAAAGCTGATAAGTATTGTGCATTCAGAGATGCTCATCTGCATACCTTATGGTGGTTATTTGTAATTTTTTTAAAACTACTGTTGCCTGCTTATCAGATTGAAGCAGCCTGACCATTCTCTGATCTCTCGCAACAAGGCAGGTTGTGAGAGAAAAGTTTATTGTAGATGAGTGTCTGAAATAGATCCAACAACCATGTTCAAAGTTAACTTAAATCATCATTCTTCCTTGTTCTGATGCTGTGTTTGAACATCAGCGGGTAGTCTTCACTATGTCTACAATGCACTTGCATGTGCTTAGTTCATTCCTTTTTTTGAAGCAGTTGAACAGGTGTGCTAATGAAGTGGCCAGTGTAGCCCCGCCTATTAGAACTAAATACACTAAATGAATATAAAAGTAAATCACTGTTTTGACAACATAGCATGTTTAACTAGTAATTTCAACATCTGTTTAAAAAATAGGTGTTGAAGTTTGAAAGGGAAGACATACCTGAATACAGTTTGCCCAGTAACTGACTGCGGAAAAACTATTGGTGGAGGTGATGTCATACATCAAGAGAAAGGCCTGGGCTTTGTGGAAGACCTGTTTGGTGATACTGTGAAACCTTTAAAGACAGAAAAGCACGACATTAAAGGTGATCTATTAATCCTTCCTTTTTGAAACCAGGAAGACACTAGCTCTGCATACTGTAGCACATTCGAATTACTTTCCTCACATTCACTCAAAAGTTAATGTCACAAATTTGTCATTTAATGCAGTTTGCAGAGCCTACCCTGAACATATTTTTCAAGACGCACCCATGTCTCAGACTTCCCTCCTTGAACAAGTAAATGTCAGATGTTTTTGTAGCAAAAATAAAATAAATAGATCTTAGAAGCCTGCCCATTAGGTGAAGAGTTGGAATAAAGCTTCACTTTATTGTTGACATTAAGGAGGCTTTTTGTAAACTCTTGGGGAACTGCATGTCTCAAACGCTTTCTCACTCTTGCTATGTTTTTTAATTGTAATTTAACTTATCCAACACGAGTCTGCCTAAAATCTGCAGTTAAAAGTGAGCATCTTTAAATTGCATCCGTGTTGAGTCTGTCACTGGAACAAAATCTGCATTGTATTCTGGAATACAAAACATTACTGAGGAGTGCCAAACCAATTCTGAAACCAGTTACACTTGAGCAGTCTTTAAATACACAGACTCTGATCTGAGCATATTGTCTGTTACATGTTGAAATTGGCTGCTATACCGTATCTATCTACAAAAGCAAGTGTAAGTAAACACTGTTACAAGTAGTAACTGCAGATCTCGGTTGAATTCCAAGGTGTGCACACTGCTTTGAACACTGGGTGTCGCCTACTTGGAAGCCTTCCTTGTCAGGCTTCGGAACAGCGGGACAGTGTGTCCTTGGCCATCGGGGAAGTTTATCTATACACTGAAAAAACACAGCCACTCCCTAGAACAGCAAGACTGCATGTGGCACAACATTCAGGACATCATAAACCACAAAATAATAGCCTGTACCTTTAAAAAAGAGATGGCGTCTTCTCTGATGATTGGCTTTATTTACAAAACAGATATAAAACTGTTCACGTCTGGCTCAAACAAATTCCAAAAAGCAGTAGTTGTTTAGAAAACCTTGATATAGAAATTTGCTTCTTTTTTTCCTCTCTCTCTGGATATGTATGTTTCCTTCAGGATATGTCGCTGTATTGTAGTTTGGGACTCGTGCGTACAAGTCTGTAGTTAACTTTTAGTTTTATGAGCAGTATGATAGAAATGAGTAAGCAGAAATGAACTGTCATGCACAGGTTTTGCCATTTTTCTTGCTTTATTAGAAGGATAGACTTTTTGCACTCATTATGAAGTCATCTTTGCTTTTTCCACCTGACTCAATTCTACTCCTGACAAACCCATGCTATGAAGGAGAAAATCACAAGGCTTGGCAGAATGCAGAATTTCAACTAGATAATTAACGCACTTTAATGGACAAACTGTGCTTTTTGTCTTTATGACGTCACAGAAATGCAGACGTATTGCTCCCAGTGTTTTTATACTCAGACAAGTTGCTCATTTACAGAATTTAACTAACGTGAAATGTAAAAGATAACCTGAATTCCAGGGCTGTGAAAAGTCAGACAAGTTGGACTTTGATACTGTCATACGTAACACACTGACGACTGTGATATTTGTTATTCTCCTACAGGCAGCCTACTGTGACCTACGTACATTATAATATATGTACTGTTCAAAACAGACTAGAAAAAACATTAATAAAACTCAAAAAACCTGTTAAATGTATTCTCTCCTGGCTTCTTTCAGCGACAAAACTGTGCAAAAGTCTTGATAAACCCCTCATTACTTTATATTTTGCCTGGAAGGACTTTCTTGTAATTCTTAAAGTGGTCTTAAGCAATAGTTCTCCAGCTTTCTGAAGGTGTTTCAAAGTTTTCCTTTGGATATTGGCTACTTTTTCACTCATTCTTAGTCCAGTCCTTGTACCATAAAATTGACCTTTGAATAATTCAAGCGTAGATGGCATAACATGGCACCTGACTCAAGGGGAAATACATTGTTTTGTCTACAGCAAGGAAACACTTAGCAAAGAACCCATTTTAAACTGTATCTTTGGGCACTTTGTTATTAGCAGCCTGTCAGAAAAACATAATTTGTTCCCATTTCTTTACTTGAATCTATGAAAAATGCCAAAAAATAACACAGTTTGACAGTCAATAAAACTGTTATGCTTTTATTTTAACCAACAACATGATTCCTAAAGAGTTGCCAGTTTCCAATTGTTTTGTCACTTCTTGGCATGGTGTGCTGTGTGTCCTTACAAATTTAGGAAACTGGACAAATGGAGGACCAAATAATAACTGGCAGGCTTACAAACCAATCTACAGCAGATTACTGCTATCAAAATATAAAGAAACGTAGAGTGGCTCAAGACATTTGCATAGTGATATATAATTTAAATGTTCTGTGAAACATCAAAAATTTGTCTCACTGATTCATTCTAAGAGGAAAATTGAGACTTACCTTTCTTGACCTGCTGTGTCCCATAGCTGTAGTATCATAGGCTTTCCATCTATTACAACAGGCCACATCAGCGAATCCAGGCCTATAAACAATATTTACGTGTATATTTAGCATGTACATCGCTGTGCATACACATTAGTAGGATTAATTGTGAGATCAACACCAGGATCTTACCGATTGAGGAAGGTATATCTAAAGAAAACTTCCCACTTTGAGCTCTTTTCATGAAGGAGGTCTTTCCCACACTGCTGTCTCCAATCATTACCACATTGTAGCGCTTTGATTTGGGGTCTACCACTCCCGGATTACCAACTGAAATTAAAATGTCTGGTCATACATCATCTTTTAATGTAAAATTTCCCTATAATTATTGGTAAGCTGCACTGATCATCTTCTTACCCAGAGAAAATGTTTGATTCTCTTTAACAGGAAAGATTCCAGCATTACAAGGTTGGGCTGAAGTCTTCTCACTGTGGAAAAGACAATCAAACAAACTTCATGACATATACAGTGTAAGGATATCAAAGGCTGAAATGGTCAGTTTTCAGAATGTCTCAAGCTCATATTTGAGTTGCCGTGCACTGAACATTTGACAAGGAATTTTGTCATTCACTTGATTTGTGATTATTTATTTAAAACAATAGAGATGAGGAAGCTGTGTGCTGTTAAACCACACCACTCTGGTGACATTCACACCTCATCTCTAAGCAGGTCAGCTGAAAACAGTGCATACACTACTGCTAAGCTAGTGTACAGTAGTAATTGCATAACTGTATTTTTAAAGCTTGCAAAAAGAAAGAAAGTACCATGCGGTACACAAGTTTTTACCTTATCAAGGCATAACAAGAAATCATCCGGTCATTACCATGTTCTTAAATTATTTTAACTACAGCGTCAGAGGAACAGTCAAGTCAAAATGCAGAAGCAGTGTGCAAAAAACTAAACACACCCTATGATTCTGCATTTTCACAGAATTAAGTTGAAGTAATTGTTTTCTCTGTGACTTTATCAGTCTCTCACATTGCTGTGAAGGAATTTTGGCCCGCTCTTCTTTCAGACATTGTTCCTTTTTACTGAGGTTTGCAGGCATTTGTTAATGCACAGCTCTTGCTACCACATTTAATTTACGTTGAGGCCTGGATTTTATGTGCATTATGGCCAAACATCTCTACTTTGGTCACATCTGTGCAAAGGACATTGTTCGAGAAGTCTGTGGCTTTTTCAGATGCAATATTGCAAACTTCAGTTATGCTGCCACGTTCTTTTTAGAGAGAAGAGGATTTCTCTTGGCAGCATGGCATTGCATGGTCTGACCTAGGGGTGAATTTGTTGGGACGTTCACTTTTGGGAAGATTAGCAGGTGTCTTGAATGTTTAGGGATCGTTGGGAAAGGGACACTTCTGGCTTTATAAAGGTGGTCACACTGAAGCAGTAAAAGTCTACTTAGTTTTACACACACTCCTTCTGAATTTTGGCTTAGTTTTTGTTAACTACATAATGACACAGTGTTATTATGTTTTATTTGTAAAAGCTCAGAATAAAAAAAAACAGGTATACTTTCCTTTTGTATGTGACTCAAATAGATTAACAAATTGTAAAATGTTTTCAACAATCTCATGGACATTTTCTTTTGGATGTTACAAAGTGAACTTTGTGGTGACTGATATTACAGTTGTCCGTTGCTATATATGCAATATGAACATGAATATTCGAATATTCAGTATAACACATAACAGACTACACTGTAACAAATTTGGACTTATCTATGAGTTACAGTGAGTAAGTCAAGTAGGAAAGCCAACACTTGAAAGCTAATTAGGTAGCTGGACAACCCCAGCCTTTTTAAAAATATCTGTGTGTTAGACCTACCTCACAGTCTCTGAGTGCTCTTCACTCTTTGAGAGGCCTGATGATGGTTTCTTATCACATTTTCCAACCTGCAGAAAGAAAAGTAGGGCTTTTTATGCTTCTAAATGTGCATGACAAACTCATTTCATGATGTGAAAGTGCAAATTATTCTACTTGGATTAGTTATCATCTAGTAATCAGTCGTCTCCTAATAATATCTGAAGCTGGAATATCTGACATACTGGTTTCCCATTCTTTGTCGATAATAATAATTTATTGTGACATCTTTAAAGCCATTATTTGCTGATCTCATTCAAAGCCCTTATCTGCCAGGTTTCTGAAGAAGGTGAACACATGTTCTCGTTTGCTGTATGTGAAACATGCTATGTAAACCTCACGTTCCTCTTTTTAGTTCCCTGTGTCACAATGACCTTGCCACAAACAACCCAGTTTGCAAAGTGTCTACTGCAAATGGGGTGTAAATAACAATGTAGGCTTGCCTATGTGAAAGAACACTTGTCCAATAATAACTATTCACTATTCACAACTATGCATAGAATTATAAATACAACAAAGTTTAATAAGGTATTGCATTTAATAGTCAAATTTAAATGTAGTCTGTGCATGAGGTTTTGGAAAAATTGAAAACAATTAAGATTTCTACTAAATACTAAAAAACTAAACTAAACAAAAACCCCTAAACATTGCTGCTTACCTCTGAAATTCTGGCATCTGTCCCACTTTGATCATCTATTATTGTGCCCTCTCCTGTTTTGTCTTCTATACGCTGATGTCCACGGGACTTTCGGTTAGATCCCAATTTTCTTCTCCTCCCTCCAGATGTTGATTCTGACACAAAATCATCTTTTAAGGATGTAGACAGGAGGTCATTTGCAGTGTGATGTTCTGTTTCTGCTAGCTGGTCTTGGGAAACAGGCCTCTCTTCAACTGTTTGCTCAGGCAGAGGTTTGAATTTAGACTGACCCGGAGGGCTGATTTCCACTGTTTCAAATACTTTCTGTTTTCCTTGTTCGCCATCATTGTTTTTGTGATCTGTGTGAAGCTGAAGTGCTTCTTCTTTGATTCTGGAGACACTTTCAGTTTCCCCGATGTCTGCTCCAGTCTCCTTTGCTTCGTTATCCACCTCCTGTTTTTGATGGAGCTCTTCTTTGTTTCTGGATCCAAGATTCCTGCGGGTGGAGCCCATCTTTCTTCTCTGGTTGCTCAAATGTAAATTTGGACTTTCACTCCTCATCTCTTGAGTTTTATTATGAGCTCCTTCATTCAAGTTGCTTGGATTTTTCTCACTAGCATCTTGATCTTGTACTTCTTTTATGCTCTCTGGCCTTTCCTCATCGCTATGTGTATTTTGCCTGGCCTCACCAAAAGACACTAAGCTCTCTTCTGCTATGCCAGTGTCTGTGGCAGCCTCGGTATTTGGGGGCAGCAGCTGATTTATGGAGCGTCTGCTTCTACCCGTGACCACAGTGGTTATTTGTGTCTCAGTGTTTGTAAAATTGTCTAGCTGTGGCGGCTCCACAATAACTTCTCTTACACCACCTGTGATAACGTGTGTAACCAGACTGATAGTTTCTTCACGGAGAGAGGAAAACTGTTCAGGAAGAGGGGCCTTAAAATCTTCTACTACTGGTATCACATTGATCTCTGTACTGCTTGGTACAGAAAAGGTTTCAGCAGCTTCCTGTTGTTTATGAACAGCAGAGAATAACGGTTGTGCAGTTTCATTTTGTGGTATATCTGTAGTTAACGGTAACTCTACCACGTCCAACTTGTCAGTATTCCTCACGTCAGCTTCGGTGTGAAAGTCACTTTCCTTGGTTTCATCTGTGTTGTCTGTTTCTTCCTCTTTTTTTCTGTTGAGTTGACTCCTGCGAGAAGAACCTATCTTTCTCTTCTTCTGTTGTGGATTTATTTGGAAAGTATTTCTGTTACCTGATTGAGTTTGTTCTTGCTGGCCGTTGCTTGCATCCATTGCCTCCAATGCTTCTTCTTTATCAAGCACCTTCAGAGAGCTAGAGCCTTCGATGCCAGCATGATATGAGGTATGCTGCATGTCTGAGGGAATTTCACAAACTGAGGCTTGTGGTGATTGCATCAGGTGCTTTGTAATTGTGTCACATCCTGTAAGCTGATCTAAATTCATAGCATCTTGAACAACTTTATTTTCCTCATTGAAATCTTTGTTAGATTTGAGAAGTCCATCTGTATTGCTATCCATATTATTCTGTGAGAAAAATGCATATTCCTCCAACAACTTTTCTTTATTTTTGCCTTCTTTTGCTGTTGAGCTAATCTGCACTTCTTTGTCAATGGATATGAGGTCTTTTTCTTCTTCCTCCTTTGTTATATCTGTTGCTGGTGACATGTCAATTGTTCTGAGTTTGTCATTACTTGTGGGTTTTTCTAAAATGTCATCTTTAGGTTCCTGGTATGCATCAGGGTCCTTGACACCCTGTCTTCCTTTATTTCTTTGGCTTGAACCCATTTTCTTTCTATTCCCTGTATGGCTGAGGCGTGTGTGAATTTCTGTAATGTCCTGAGAATTATCCTGATGGTGGAAGTCCAAAGAGATATTTGTTTCAGATAAGGATGTTTGGTGACTCTCTGTACTTGCGCTGCAGTCAGTCTGATGCATTAATGCACCCTCTGACTGCTTAGCTTTGGTGACCTCAATTGGGTTGCAATGCTCATGTTGTTCCCTATTTGTAGTCAACACATTTTGAGATGCTAAAAATGTTTCTTGTGCAACACTGCATTCAACTTCAGTGCTTTCTCTTGGGCTGGTTTGGTCAGTTGTTATCTCAACTGCAATGGTACAATCTGTTGTTCCACTTAACAAAATATTGCTGGGTAAATTTCCATCCTGCCCTAAAAGTTTTATGTGCTGATCTTTTTTGACTTCTTCCATCCCAGCCTGCACTGGTTTATCATTAATCACTTTAGTATCTCCGTCATTTTGATTTTTAAAGGACTTTTCATGATGTGGCACAGACAGAGAAACATCATGCTTGTTTTCCTGCAGTAATTCTTCAGGTCTTGTAGCCTCTGTTGCTGAAATTTCTGTTGTTTCAGGGGTTTCATTATCAATTGCATCTTCTTCTTTAAATTCCTTATCACGCTGTCTTCCTTTTATTCTGCGAGTGGATCCCATTTTTCTTCTATTTCCCCTGGATTCGGTGACAGTATGGGTTTGCTTATCTGTGCTCACAGTATTGTCCTGAAGTTGGGACTCAAAAGGTGGAGTTGTTAATGAGAGTCGAGTTTGTAGAGGGACTCCGCTGTCTTTAGTTTTTGGAACATCACCTCCCTTGATTTCCTGAGTCACAAAGTGCTGTTTAGCTTGGTTGCCATCAGGGTGATGAGGATCTTTGACTTCTTCAGTCAGAGCAGTTTCAGATTTAACCACTTCTTCCATCACAGATTCCAATGGTTTATCTGAAATCACATTAAAGGTTGTCTGATTTTTATCTTCCTTAAGGTTTTCACTTTCAGAAATTAAACTGTCCAGGCTAATCTCAGAATAACTCTTTGCAGTTGGGCTCTGTATGTCAGGAGAATAAGCAGGTGTAGACACTTTAAACATGGAGGTGTCATGTGGCACAGACAGACAAACGTCACGCTCGTTTCTTTGCAGTAATTCTTCAGGTCTTGTAGCCTCTGTTTCTGACATTTCTGTTGTTTCAGGGGTTTCATCACCAATTGCATCTTCATCTTTAAATTCCTTATCA
>NW_024585193.1:0-6967 GCF_018398535.1 Haplochromis burtoni
GCTTTACAATGCCACTATTCATTCACTCTCGCATTCACACACTGGTGGAGGCAGCTACAGTTGTAGCCACAGCTGCCCTGGGGCAGACTGACAGAAGCGAGGCTGCCATATCGTGCCATCGGCCCCTCTGGCCAACACCAGTACGACCAGGCAGCTACAGTTGTAGCCACAGCTGCCCTGGGGCAGGCTGACAGAAGCGAGGCTACCATATCGTGCCATCGGCCCCTCTGGCCAACACCAGTACGACCAGGACTAGGACGACCACAACGAAGAGCCCAAGGATCGAACCGGCGACCTTCCGGTTACAGATACACTTCACAACCCCCTGAGCCACAGTCGCCCAAGTAAATTTAAGTAAATGTATGTATTTGGAAACAAATCCTTCTAAAAAGAAATACTTTTATTGCACCATGTTCATTCACTCATGAGCTGCTGTAACACGAATCAAATGGCTGAATTGCCAACTCAGCATGCAGTCAAGTTGTATAGTCTTGCTAATGACCTACTAGGTGTGTTGCAACAGGGACACATGGAAAAGTTGCAAGACAGCGGCCCTCGAGGACTGGAGTTTGAGACCCCTGCCGTATAGTGTTCATGCAGTTTTCTACCCCACAGTTACAGCATGTCTGACTGCCTGTTCAGCATATGCAAAAATATATGATGAGTTTAAGCATGTGATGACAAAGGCCTTCCATTATGGTGTTTGTCATCATATTTGTTTGTCAAAGCTGAATCCAGGGCAAACTACGCTAAATTATCATTTTTAGCTAACAGCTACAAAAAGCATAAAAGTTACTGTACGGCTATCATTTGTTAACATGACACTTGTTCTTATACATGTAATACATTTATTACCAACCTGAGAGTTCATCCGCTGGTCATTCGACATGACGAATGACTTCTGAAGTCTTAATTCAGCTCAAGACGCTGTAGATTCCCGTCAGTAACACTTTCGGTCCGCTAGTAAAACGTAGTTCTATTAATCTGCGCTCGACTACTCTTGAACCGGAACCAGATGTAAGTCCCATAAAAGCTGAATTTTGGAACTGAAATTGAATTGTAGACCTGAAACTGAATGGTGAGAAGTGAATCTGAAATTATTCGAGAGCTAAATTTGTAGAGGATAAAATACAGTTTCAAAGCAAATGAATTCATTTTCAAAATATAAAATTCAATTTCGATTTAGTGATGATCATTTTCAAACCAATAAATTGAATTTCAAATTAGGCTAATTCAAATTCAGTTTTTAAAAGCATTTATTCAAGTTACAATTCAGATTCAATCCGAGCAATTCAAATTCGAATTTAACTTATTCAAATTCAGTTTCTGATGGCACAGATTTCTGCCCATAGAGATTGTGATGTATCTTTGTGATTTATACTCATAGTGAAATGATTTACAGATTAAGCGGAGGACATGAAGAACAACATAAAATTTAAAAAATGCATGTAACATTTGCATCGTAAACATAATCTGTTTCAGATAACCTCTTTCCGTCCACATTTTATCTGTTCATTTTCTTTATATCTTTTGGATCTAAGGTACTCTTATCTCACAGGTAAACTAAGTAGTGCCTGGATCTTTACATTTAAAATTAACAGCGTAACAAAAGGCTCAGGGTTGATATCCAGGTCAGCGCACGAAGGATCACAAAAAATCAACTTTGTGAAGAATGCTGAGAAACATCTGGGGATTCACTCACCCATGGCCTCTCAGATTGCCGTGGCTATCACAAGCTCTAATGGCTTTACCTGGTGGCACCTTCATTCACAGGACTGACATTTCATGTAGTTAGATTTGGCAGGTGTTCATTCTGCAGAGCATCGGTAGCTTACTTCTCCATTTTATCAGCCCCTGGTTAGAGAGCTGGCCAGAAAATAATTCTGCAGCAATTACCATATGTTGTGATTGTGGTCTTGGAGCAACACTACAACATCTGTGTTATACTGGCATCTGGGGCACCCTGAAAGAAACTTCCTCAGTCCACATTCCTTCCTTGTATCTACTGAACAGGTGCTCCCTGCGACACTGCTCTCCTATGGAGGGCTTTTTTAGCCAACCACATGGTTCCCTCCCTGTTAAAGCTTTTATGTACACACAGCATGTTTGTAAAAGGGTAATTACTGACTTGCAGAGTGTAAAAGAATTGCACAAACAGCAGCTTCATGTTTTTATTGTTTAAACTGTTTTCATTGAAAGCACGACACAACAGAGCGCTAAGTATATCTTATTAACTATTACAGAAGTTTGGATTGGCAGGGGCTGATCAATGTGGAAAATAGATCGCTCAAAATAAAAGATGGAGGCCTGTCACGAACAGATAGACAAGAACCTACAAACACACATACACAGAATTAAAGGGCCAAATGGCAAATTGGCAAATGACAGTAACACGCCATAGGTAAATGAAGCCTGCGTATGGGGATTCCCTAGCTTAAACAATCAATTATCTCTATAAACTTGCAACATCTATCAACATTTGTCACAAACCATACAGCAGAGCAGGTGGTGACTGAACACTGGGGACCAGTGAGAGCAGCCAGCAGGCTCCTAGTCAGGGTGGTGTATATTCCAGTGCTAAGTGATGCCTCCTACTGCAGGGCTGTGCTGCTCTGTCATACAACCACTCAGAGCCTCAATGTACATGTTATTATTGTGCAGCAGAATGGCAACTGTCACAGAACCTGGCAATCTTTCCAAACTGGCTCTGTAGGTGTTTGGAAATGTGCACTTTTATTTTCTTACCAAATCAAAGGCCTCTCTCCGCTATTCTGTTTTTCCACACCTTCCCTGACCTGCAGCCAACAATGACGATGAAAGAAGTTATGGCAGCTGAAGTAGTTAATCACAAACTTACAGGGCGTGACCTGGACACAGGCTTATTTCATATTTCAGTTTCTGATTTATTACACATGACAATTATACATGAATGGGGCATTTAATTCAATCATTCCAATGATGTCACCTCACTAATTGATAGGAGCTGGAGAGATTAATCAATTGTATTCATAAAACCACTGACTCCATGAAACAGACGGATCCTGCTTTGCCTTCTGCATATAAATATATGTCAGTGACAGTCATTTGGAAATTTACATTAAAATGAACAAACTCCCTTTCTATAGTGTTTAAACAGTCAAGTAAAAGTAAGCAATCGGTAAAGAGAGTGTAAAACCAAAAAAAAAAACAAGAAGTGAGTTTTATTGACAAAGTGTGATTAAATGTTTTCCAGAGGTACTGTGTGTATATTGCCTGCTCATTTGCAAACATTCCTTAATATTTCCTCCTTGCTTTCTAACACTCTAACTGCGTGATTTATTGTAGATTTGGAGACAGAGATAATGCTTAATGTGCACAAAGCAGAGACAAAAAAAAATTAAATAAGCCAGAAAGTATGAAGTGAAACACTGCCAAGATGACAATCTGTTTTCAAGAAGTGTGTAATTAGGAGACCAACACATTTTAACATCAATAGAACAGCACTTGGCTCTTCAGAGGAAGGAAACGGAAAGAATTAAACACTTAGAGCATGACCACAGCATCGTTTTTGAATAAATGGGAAGAATAAGTCAATTAAAAGGAGCTATTTCAGTTCATAAAAGATGGGGTAAACACTGGGTTAGCTGCAGAAGAATAATCAGAATCACATTTTGTAGAGCTGTAAATTTGTCAAGGGACTGCAGAGAAGACAAAGACCTAGAAATTATCTCAAAGACTATTCAAGAATAATTAAACTTTCATGGTTTGCGAAATAATTGAATTATCCATAGAAATGCAGTCTTTATAGCGGGATTTTTACCACAACAGCGTTCATTACAAACACATGGAGGCATGCTCAGGCATGCTCATTCTCTTCAAAATATGTTCACGTCCCTGCTCTCTCATCACAACTTATATAGATAAATGATGCGCTTCTGCACATTTTACCTACTTTAGGACAAATATATCAAGAACTCTTGTATGTTTGATCATTTTAAGAAGAGTGCTTGAAGAAAGTGTGCTGAATTTAATTTTCCTGATATGGAAAGTTATATTCTTATTAATTTATGAACCTGCCACTAAAGCTTGTTGGAAAAAAATAGTGGACTGAAATGTAGTGAAAAATGTAGCAGCTGTATGAAGTTTTAACGTAGTAAATCTAACATGTATTTGACAATATATTTTAAACGGTTTTGTTGCTGTTGTTTAATTAACTTTGCACTTTTCCTTTCGAGAACCAATGCTGTTATACGCAAAAATCCCTTTTACAGTGACAAAGGGAAACATAAAAAGCCAGCAGAGCATAGAGAGGATGACAAATTATATTCAATATTCAAATTCCTATCAATGTGTCTGTGTATGTGCTCGGCGGTCGCAGCGTTACCGATTGCTGCTTGAAGTACTGTAGATTGCTGGCTTTGACATTTTCCCATTGTGCATGGTGGTGCAGCAGGCAATAATTAAATATCAGGTGCATAAGCTGCTCTTTAATTTGACATGTGTGCTTGAGGCAATAAACACATGTGGTGCAGTGGGGGCTGCATAATTGCAGAGGAATAAAATATCATATCAAGAGTGAGAGGATCATTGTATCAGGTACCCGATGACAGCTCGTTTGATCATTATGCCAAGGCTAAAGAGGTTGGCTAATTAGTTGTCATTAAAACTCACCCTCTAATCAGGGCTCGCTCTTGCATAAAAAATGTCCCTATCACACGATAAGTGAACAATGCCCTTAACCCTTTCAGCCCAACCTCAGTGATTACAGCTATCAGCTATGGGAATAATGAAACACGGGAAGATAGATATGACTCTGTTTTGTATTTTTGCAAAAGTTAAGATAAAATGAGCCAGTGTTGCTATGTGATGGTTGGATACAAGTCCCTTTAAATGGAATATCCCACGCTAACATTCACTATTATTTTGGCCCGTGTGAGCTGTGATATTAAAAGTCTTACAATCATCAGGCCAGTGGTAACATGCAAGCCAATGCACTGAACAGAAGAAGGGAGCAAATCAGTGAACAGAGATAAAGAAGCCAGGTCTCAATGCAGAGCAGCATAGGTGCATTATATCAGTTTAAGTGGGAATGACTTCTTCAGACAACACCCTGGTGAAAGGACCCTTGACGTCTCAGGAAACCATGGGTGCCTCTTGCCATGACTTTCAAATATGGCAGAAAGTGCTCTAGTGAGAGACCCATGCATTATTAGCTGACAGCCCCATATAAATAATAAGGTACATAATGCCAAGTGTGAGTGCATGTGTCTCCGCAAGGACGCTCAACAGGTGCACCTCTCATTGCTGCATTTCCATTTTGTTCAACAAAGAGCCTTCCTGCGCGAACAACTTCTTGTCTGAAAGCTTTGCCTGATCATTCTTTTATGTGCCACTTCCCAGAATGCACAGCATTCACAGGACCTCATGATAATAGGCTCGTCGGGACACAGAGAAAGGAGCGAGACGCTTGTCAGAGTGGATACATCCGTGCCTTACCCGAGGGAGATGGTTCAGTGCACGACACATCAGCTACAGGACACTGAGAGACCCTCCCACCCCTCCTCTTCCCCTCCCCGCTGCCTCCTCACAGACTAATGGTTGTCAAGTCGGTGAGGGCCTGCGCTCTTGTCTGGCCCAGGCCTGTTGTCATGTGAAATCCATTAGAGGTCGCAAGCACACAGGATGGGTGGTCGATTGATAAGGCAGGGGGAGAAGTGAGGCAGAAGCAGGGGAAGAAAAGAAGCTTTTTATCTCCCGACTGTACTGTACTCCCCATAAGGACTTGTTAAAGCAAACTGAAGTAGAGTGGAAAATTGATGGAGATGTCTTATATTATGATTGTACTTCTGAGGCATGGGTTGTAAGTTTTTATTCTGAAATGGCAAGAAAATTGAAAATAGTCTCCAGTGTAATCCAAAACATGTCAAATGGAAGCTGTCTCACTGCCCACAAAGATATATAGCACATTCTCAAAAATGGCAATAGACTGATATTCACTTTGCTTTTGAAGAACATTACAGTGCTCGCCAATTGCTACCTAAACACGTCTATTGTATATTTGATCTGTTTATCATTGAATGTACTTATTCTCCCTTTACTGTCATTTTTCTTTACAGGCTTTATAGTTCTCATATTTTCAAAACTTCTTACAGATCTTATTTTTTTAAATACTTGACACTGCTGCAAACTATGAAAGACTTGTTAGCCTCAGTGACAGCACACTGAGTCACACTTTGGGTCTCCTAATTAGATTAATTTACAAGTAATTTACCGGGGAGCTACGAGAACCAGTCCATATGCTATTCACTTACAGCGTTTCTTTTTTCTCTCTCTTCATTTATTAAAATTTTGCATGAGAGACAGAGAGAGCGGCTCATCTTCCTTACAAATCAGTCAAAACAGCAGCATGTTTTTGGGTCCAAGCACATTAAGTGTATATTTTTTTTTTAAGTGTCGAACATGATATTAATAATGTATTTTGCATTCTCTTTTTTATGCTTATTTCACATCATATATGAATAATGATTAGCATCTTGTGCTGTGAGGCAGGACAGTTTCCCACATTTTGAAATGGCGAGAACAAATATTTTTTTAAACCAAAGCATACTGCTTATTCCTCCATTAAAAATTTATATTTAGCACATCTACTTTTCAGCTCTTGTGGTGCAGTTTATTTATTTATTTTTTAATACATTTTTTTCATTAGGAGCGTGTTTGGTAATCACATTTGGTGATGGCAACAATGGTGTTCCAGTTAAGGTCGTAGCAGAGATGCTTTCAAGAGTGAGATGATATTCGCTTCTTCCTGTTAAGATGTTGTTACCTTTTAAATATGATCAGTAGCCTTCAGATTTTTGAACGGATTTTTTGTGTTGTTTTTTGTTTTTTTACAAACACATTGACACCTATCTTGTCAATGAATTTGTATTGTTTTTTCTTTATATGCAACTATTCAGCTTCATCTAACTCCAAATATATCTATATATAT
>NW_024585193.1:7210-9736 GCF_018398535.1 Haplochromis burtoni
TATATATATGTCTATATTTGCCCATTTGCTAAGCTACAACCAAAACATTAGACTACCAGTTACTGAATTATGAAGGTGATACTTGCTATCAGTGAGTAGTTTCTGTCGCTTGCCTTATCAATTCCTTTTAAGTTTAGTAACGTTGTCCTCGGATGTCTTATCGTGTAAATTTCAGGTTACATACATTATTTGTTGTGGATATGAACAATCTTTACATTGCGTGTTTGTCTGAATATACATCTTTTCATCATTGAAAATGTTTTTATTAGCCTTTTTCCAAACAGGTAACCAATAAATATTGACTTATATTGATTGATTTAAACATTAATTGGTGGTTATTTTTGAATTTTTGATTGTAAAGTGATCCTTTTGTTTACATGTGGTCTTGTATTATGACATTTGTATGGATCTATCTCATTTGTATGCAAGGTGCATACAGTCATCTAAATACAGGGTTAAAATAAGTAATTTTGTTAGTCAAAGTCTGTGTTTGCTTACATATAGTGCTAAATGTTGTTTATTGATTCCAGGTTTGCTAACATATGGGACCGAATATACAGTAGGTGTTTGTTGACGTCTGTGTTTGCTTACACATGCAACTGAATATAGCTGTTTCAGAATATTGTCTGAAACCGGTGCTCTCCTGGGGTCTTTTGAAGGATGCTACTGAGCTACCTATGATAATTAGAGAGCTATGACCTTCTCATTAGTGCCAGGAGGCTGCTCTTTCTCTCTAGCCCTCCTTTCTACCACCACGCAGGCCTGCCACAGGACAACTAGTATATCAAAGGAAAAATATTTATTAAAGCTAAAATTACAAAATACACAGCACTGCCTTTGAAATACGGCCCCTCGTATATGCAAAGTCAAATGAATTGCTGTGCTTAGCCTACCTAAAACCCTTCCCATCCTGCTCACTTGTAGCTTAAATTTTTTATTACAAATTTCCAGGGCTTCAAAGTACCATCTCAGAGCTAATCCCTTTCTTTTCCTCCGACAAAGACAAAGACCTGTTTTGGGCTTGCTATACGGCTTGCTTTATAGCTAAATGTCAGAACTGCTGAATTAAATAGTCATCTGGTAAGACTGGCAGAAGAGAATAAGGGGTGAATGTAGCAGAAAGGGTCTAAAAGCTATTTAATTAATCTTCCAACTTAATTAGTTTGTCTTTTTTGTGTACTGTACTATATAAGTCATTAGCATCTCAGTGTTCACAGAAAAACCATTTAACACTTTAAACTTTTAGTAGGTTTTGTAACTCTCATGGCTGAATAATAGCCTTGAGGTGTGTGTGTGTGTGTTTTTGCATGTTTGTATGTGTGTATTATTAATTTATTTTTTCAAGCAGATGAAATTGGAACAGGGAATGGAGACAAAATGGTAAACAATGATAAAAATTGCACCTCTGTTTCTTGTGAAGGCTCAGTTGAAGAAGACGGGATGAATTGTGGACAGTTAATACTTCAGTGTTAAAAGTGCTGTAATTGTTAAATGTGCTGCAAGTATGTCGTAACTGCAAAACCTTTCTGTAACACTATACCTTAACATATGCTACAACCTGACGTGCACCTCCCTAAAAACATAACTAAAGATATAAATGCTGGCAGCACCACTGGTTATGCTTCATGTACTACATAGATTCACCATAAAAATACCATATAAGGATGTCAATAGACCATGCACTATCAATACCTTTCAATACCAGAAATCACAAAATGCAATGGTACTTATTGGATTTAGTGCAACTCTTCTGGAACTGGTGTGGACAGGATATATTTATCTTTAATTATATATCAAGTATCAAGAATTCCACTGGTATTACCTACTAAATTTCTATTATGGTCACATCTGTGTCTGAGAGCTATTCTTATGAAAAGATTAATGCATTAGCCTGAAGTCTTAAGAAATGTGCTGTACTTATTATCAAAAGAGCAAGTCAAAGTGTTCTCTCTTTTATCTTAAAGCTACACCCCTTGTCACTGAACAGATATCTTAGGCATTTTGGGTTGTTGCTACTGGATTAAGCCAAAAGCAGAAATCTATTATCGCGTACACATATTAAAGCACTGGGTATTGCACACAGCCCTGTTATTACAGGTCAGAACTAACCAAATGATCAGCAATTATTTTTGGAAGTTAAAAAAAAAGAATGTTAGAAATGAGTATATCAAAGGGACAGCTCAGGTTGAGCACCAGAAGCAAGGTTGAGATGGTTTGGATATGTGCAGAGGAGCGATAGTAGTCAGCTGAGACTACAGGACTAGGATGACCAACCTGTGCACTAACTGGATTGACTACAAGAAGGCCTATGACTCAATTTTTATTTATTTATTAACCATTATTTAACCAGGAAGATCCCATTGAGATTAAAAACCTCTTTTTCAAGGGAGACCTGGCCAAGATAGGCAGCAGCAGATGTCTCACAGTTACAGAAATTACTCAAACACAGGCAGCAACAACACACATGCAACAATAAGTGAAAGAATACAAATAAAATAAAAAATAAAATTCAATAAAATTCAATAA
>NW_024585194.1:0-9728 GCF_018398535.1 Haplochromis burtoni
ATCTTGTGGTCGTTAGTGACCTTTACCATTTTGATGTTTTAGGCCTTTTGCAAACCCTTTGTGTTCTTTTAAAATAATAAATTTTAACATATCTGACTGATATTGACCCTCTTGTCCTGTTTATTCTGGGCTCGTTCCTGTGAGAGCTTTGGGCCTGAAAGTTTGCACAAGTAGTATAGAGGCCCTTAGCGGTTACTTGGTGGCTTTCGCTCGCTACACCTGTAATCTCCTTTTTGGTCACCTGACTTCCCTTGGTGTTACAGAGATCATTTGCGGATTACCCTTCTGAAGCCTTCATCGCGGCTGGTCATAGCTGTAGAAGCCTCCTATGAGCCACTCCGTTCATGATTCGTGATGCTGTTTACTTGGAAGTGCGGGCCTTAGTGAGCGACCAGTAGCCTTACTGGACGTCGGCGTGGACAGCGGCCACATGCATGCCGGCTACGGGAGTCGGCTGGCGTGCACATTGATTGACTGGATGATTAGCTTATAGTCGGGCAGATTGTTGGAGCAATACGGCGATTCCGTCCAAAGTTTTATTTAGGTTGTATGTTTGTTTTTCAGTTGTTTTGATTTGTAGTTTGGGTTTTTGTTACGCCACTGGTGGGAGGCCCTTTTTCTAGCTGCGGATCACCAGTGTGGTCCTGCAGTTGGGTTATCCCCAAGCGCTGCATATTGGTTTTGTTGTAATATATTATAATTTTCTTTTTTTCTTTTATTCAGATGTGGAGGGCCTGACGTGTAGGAGACTGGGGGTGCCTTGGTGGTGGGATCTTTTGAGTGTTACACACCTGTCTTTTTTTTAGTTTATTAGTGTGAGTGGGTGATAGTCTGCTGCATCGGTGTATGGGTGGGTTTTCTTATTTTTTTGAGTTGGTGCATGGTATCCCGGCCCCTCCACTGGTAAGCCTCGGCTCTGAATGTTCTTTTTTTAGAATGTTTGTATATTTATATTTATGATTGTGCTTTTATATGCTGTTTTAAATAATTATAAATAAATTGTTAAACTGTTTTATCATTGAACCTCATCTCTGCACTGAATATAAACAAACCTAAGCGCCTTTCTGGTGATTAGTGTTACTTCTAGTATTTTCTGGGTGAAATTCCCAGGGTGGCGTTGTCTCTCAAACTGTGAAGAGTATTTATTTTATTCCCACCTCGTGCTACCACACTTGGATAAATCTCTCTCTCGCCTCCAGGCAATACAAAGTGTCAGCTACCAGCCAACTCTGGACCCCTAGAGGTTAAGACGCTAGCAACTTCACCTGGGAACTCAACTGAGCAGTCTCAGCCGTCAGCACTCGCTGAGAGCTCTAGTGAGTTCACCCATCCACCTTCGTCCTCTGTTGGGTGTGTTGGAAAACTGTTTCAGCCAGCAGAGGACTGCACCCTGGTGTCACTGCCTGAGCCAAACCAATGTGCTACTCAGCTCCAGTCAGTATCAAACCTGCCAGAGCTCCCTGCGCACCTGCTGGTTCTGCTTTGTCCCCGCCAGAGGCCCACGCACCTGCTGTTTCTGCTTTGTCCCTGCCAGAGGCCCGCACACCTGCTGATTCTGTTTTGTCCCTGCCAGAGGCCCACGCACCAGCTGTTTCTGCTTTGTCCCTGCCAGAGGCCCGCACACCTGCTGATTCTGTTTTGTCCCCGCCAGAGACCTGCGCACCTGTTGGTACTGTTCTGTCCCTGCCAGGGGTCTCCTAAACCTGCTGGTTCTGTTTTGTGTCTGCCAGAGCCCTCATGGCTGCTGGCCCTGTGTCTGCCCAAGCTGGATGGTCCGAGGGGCTCGTTCAGCAGCCTGCTTTTGCTGGAGGGTCCGAGGAGCCCGTCCAGCTGTCACCGTTGCCTGCAGTGCCACCAACTGCTCCATCACCTACGGTTTCCTTATCGTCGCCTGCAGTTCTTCCGGCAACTGCTACAACACCCTTGCCTTCAGTGCCAACACCTGCTCCATCGCCTGCAGCTTTCACACCGTCACCTGCAGCGTCACCATCCGCAGCTGCCACGCCGCCGTCTGGTCCAGCACCATCCTCGCCTGGTCCAGCCTCTGCCACCTCTACACCGCTATCCGATCCAGCTCGGCCTGAACCACCAATGACTACTTTTGATTTTCCCTCTACATTTCACCTTTAAAAACTATTTACTTTCCCTTGTTTGGTATCATTCTTTTCAGCACAACCTCGCGAAAACATAAATTCCATTTATGTTTTCAATTTGACATACTGTACTAGCACAACTGATCTATAATCAGAAAAAACTCAGAATAGAAAAAGTTATACTTTTTACTCTAACAACTACAAACATGTTTAATGAATCATATTTCATAACTTTAAATTTAAATATAAACTGTAAATTTTAAAATCCTATGCACAATTTTTGCAAACAAAGTTATTTGCAGCCATTTACCTTCTACCTTTTTTTTAAAAATAATCATTTCAAACTATTTACATAACAATCAGGTGTTCTTCATTAAATAAGATGCCACACAAATGATTTGTGCCACTCCAAAAAATAATTTCTGTCCACTATAAAGGAGAACATCCCAAGCCTGATACCTGCAGGTCTCTTGTTAGTAAAGGTAACAGCGTTGTAACGATAGAAATAGTAATTAGTTAGATTACTAATTACTGAAGTAACGAGTAATAATAATAATAATGGATTGCATTTATATAGCGCTTTTCTAGGCACCCAAAGCGCTGTACAATGCCACTATTCATTCACTCACCGGTGGAGCCAGCTACAGTTGTAGCCACAGCTGCCCTGGGGCAGACTGACAGAAGAGAGGCTGCCATTTTGCGCCATCAGCCTCTCTGGCCAATACCAGTAGGCGGTAGGGTAAAGTGTCTTGCCCAGGGGCACAACGACCAGGACAGAGAGAGCTGGGGATCAAACCGGCAACCTTCCGGTTACAGATGAGCTTCCCAACCCCCTGAACCACGGTCAGAGGAAATTAGAGGTTGCATGTCCAATCTGAAATGTTGCATGTTTAATCCCCTGAGTATTAATAACAATGATAATATCAAGAATAAATGACCACATTTATGTAAATTTTTGTCTGTCACAGCCCTGACTTCAGTTAAAGATGTAAACATTATGCATGACTGATTTGTGTGTATATGTTGAAATAAAACAAACAACCTTTTTGGAGACCTTTCTTTCACAACAACTCCATGCACATGTGATTAGCATGTTATTTCCAGCAGAAGATAAAAATATACTAAAAGATTATCAAGTAAACATGATGATTAGGCCTCAGGGTCATTAGTCCAGGGCACTCCTTTATCCCCAGGACATTAATTGTGTGTGTGATGCTCAGGGAGCAGCAGTCTCATCAGCAGGCTGATGTAACTGTGGGCTAAACTCTCTGCTCGAAGTCCACTAACATCAGGCACTAAGGAACAAAGAAAAATATTTTCTGTGGGCATTTGTTATTTTTAAATATATTTGTATTCAAATAAACCTCAGGTCAATGTGTACAACACTCATCTTTACTGAAAATAACAGTCAAAACTAATGTATACTAGAGCTTATTTCATAAATGAAATTATTCCCACCTTGTAAACAGCCAGTAACATTGAAATAGACAAATATTTGTCACTGACTAATTAGAAAACCTTAAGATGCTTACATGTGAGGACCCAAGTGAGAGATAATAGTCTATAATGGAGAAATATCTCCTTACCGGAGATATTTAATGAAAAAAGTTCTTATGTAACTTTTACAGAATAAAGTAGACCAAAAAGCAAAGAAATGATTGATAATTCATTGATAAAACAACTACAAAACTAAAGAGCATCATAAAATATAGTTACTATAAAAGGTTTTTTTTGAGTTAATGCAAATCAACACAAAAAAAGTTCTGACTGGCGATGGCGCGATATGGCAGCCTCGCCTCTGTCAGTCTGCCCCAGGGCGGCTGTGGCTACAACTGTAGCTGGCCTCCACCAGTGTGTGAATGTGAGCGTGAATGAATAGTGGAATTGTAAAGTGCTTTTGGGGTCTTGAAAAGCGCTATATAAATGTAATCCATTATTATTATTATTATTATTATTATTATTATTATATGAGAGAGAGGCCAGCATAGAGCAAAACATCAAATGGGCAACCTTAGCACTACACTTTAGTTTTACCAGCTGTCTTTTTGGAACCACAGACATGGAGAGAGAAGGAGAGATGGAGAGAGTCAGCTGCTTCAGATTCCTAGGCATCAACATCAGCGAGGTGTTATCACAAAAGCAAGATGTTTTCTACGGCGCCTGAGAAGACTCAGAATGAACTCCAGAATACTCAAACGTCTACTGTTGCACCATTGAAAGTATTCTGACTAGCTGTATCACCACCTGGTATGGCAGCTGTAACGCTCTGGACCGCAAAGCTCTGCAGAGGGTGATGAGATCAGCTCAGTGGATCGCCAGGACTGAACGGCCAGCCATGCAGGATCTTTATAAACAGCAATGCATGAGGAAGATGCAGCAGATTCTCTCTGATCCCAGCCACCCCAGCCCCAGACTTTTCACACTCCTGCCATCTGGCAGTCAGTTCAGGAGCATTCAGACACACACTAGCAGACATAGAGACAGTTTCTACACACAAGCCATCAGGCTTGCTGACATTCTGCACACACCATTACACACTCACTACAACTGCTGGACTCTACACACTGTCACTTCAAACCACTTAAATCCTCACTGCACAGTTTTACACAAACTGTAAATACTAAACTATTTGTTTTAAAATTCTCTTAACATTTTAACACTTTTATTATTCTATTACATTTTAATACTATTATAAGTATTATTATTATTATTGTTATTGTTGTTGTTGTTGTTTTTAAATATACCTGTAAACTATATGTTCATGCAGGGTTGGGGAACACGAGTCTAAGAGTTTCATTACGGGTAAATGTTGCTACAATGTTTTCTGTATATGACAATAAACTTGAACTTGACCTTGACACCACCCTCCAGGGGCCATTTAAAAGAATACAGGTTTAAGGCACTTCACTTTCAGACCCAGAAGCTGTCAAACGTTTACATAAAGTCTGTGGGGCATCAGTGGAGAGGTTGCACAGGGAATGTTTGGCAACATCTTCATTTTTCAGCAAAACAAGGATCCCAAATACACTGCTAAAGTAGTAAGAGCATTTTATCATTTGAAATAATTTTTCAAAGGGACATTTTTTAAACAAAAATGCAAAAAACTCTTGTTATAAAATTAATGTAACATATTTATCAAACTGTTGTCTGATTTCCTCATGTAAGAATCCATCCCTTAATGAACAATTATTAAAATGGCACACTTTTCCCATTTTTTTAAAGAAAAGAGACTTTTTATTCTCGATAAATGTTGTTAATTTTCTTTCTTAGAGAGAAACATTAATTTGCTCCTTCAAAAGTATTGTAGGCTAAAGACAGGATAAGATTGCTTTCCTTTGACTGTGGTAGAAAATATAGAAATAGAAATATAGAATTCCTAAACTGTATGAATTTTAAAACCTTTGAACTGTCAGCTAGTGACACGGCAGCAATATACAGGGTGGGCCAGTTATATGGATACACCGTAATAAAGAGAGATGGGATAACGATATATATCACAAAATAGTGCATTTTCTGTAAATTCTGTGATTCTCGGGCAACTCGACTTATGTGAAGTGTTTTCAGTTGGGCGTCGTGTACCTGGAGTCGAGTGTTTTGACCGATGCGTGAAACTATACATTTTTAGACATGAGTTTAAACGGCCGCCATTTTCTTTCTGAGTATTTATTACACGGCGTGCTGCGAGGAAAAGCCTGTTCTAACGTTTGAGTCTAAGGATTATTTTGAGCACCTGACGGCTCTTTTTTGCTTTTCATTCGTAAACTCTCTCGAAACTCTTTCATGTGATTCTTGTGTAGGTGGTTAAAGAGGTTTGTCGTGTTTGAGTGGTGGTGGGGACCAGTTTGTGGCATAATTTGCATAGTACAGTTTTCTGGGGCGTGTCAGACTTTTCATAACCAAACCATGTCCATGCTACAGAGGTAGCCCCTCGTTTAACAATAAGGTCCTCGATTTCTTTTGACTGGTCCTTCTTGGAGCTAGCTGGTTCTGCCTCATCCTTGCTGGCCATGCTGGTATTCTCTGTGCCTTCATCTGCGTGGTGACTGTAAGCGCCATTTATAGTTACTTGATGTTTTTATTTGAGGTCATTTGTTTGATGCATATTCTGAAATTTTATGTTTGAGAATAATGTATATCATTTCAGTTTATTTTGAAAAGTCTCAACAGAAACTTGAGCTTTATTGTGAAAGGTTTATGTGGAAAATAAACAAGCGGACGGCGGAGCCACACGATGGTTTTACCCTCATTGTTGGTAACGAAAGTACGCGTAAAAACAGTCACTTGTCCGTCCATAGTGTGGTTATTGTAAGTATAAGAGAAAGAGAGAACTTTAAGAAATAATATAGCCACTACAGTGACCATCAAAACCATGAAAAAAATATTGCCGTAAACAGTTTATTTTGCAACACCACAAAACAAACAATAGTGTATAATATGAAACGATAGACATTTTTATATCGTCATCTGATATATATCGTCATATCGCACAGCCCTAATCCTTTTTTTGTTTATGTTGTTTATGTTCTAGGTAAAAAAAATTATAAAAATACAAACTTTTTAAAAATGTCTTGTTGTTTCTCTTTTTTTCCTCAGAATAAATTGCGACTAGTCTCAATGGCTGACATGGAGGAGCAACACAGCGACACGTTAACCCCGACTGCTGCAGTTCCTGTATGAACTGAGCAACTCTGAAAATCCAAGGAAAAGCTGAGTGTATTTTATTTAAAGCTCAGATGGACCTTGATGTACTAACATGCAGGCTGCATTCAGGACTTTGTCACACTGTTATATGAAGAGTGGTAACAAGACTTTGTAGTAATTTGTCTTACTATTGTCTTATTTGTTGTGATTTAGGGTCTGTGCGCACAAGCAGAGGTTTTTGTTTGTAACCGTAACCTCGTTTTCAGAGCCTTGTCTAACATTTAATGGTCATGAAATATGTCAGACTTTTTCCTCTACTTAAACAGCTAAGAGCATTTGAACACCGTGGAGAAAAAGGTGTGCATTAAGGATTTTGAACTATGATGTTTAAGTGTTGTCACTGCTGAGGATTCGTGGACACAGATCCTTATTCACTACGCTGCTGTTTACAGTTTAACTTTTCATCAGAACAAGCACTTCTAATTGTACTTTGCTCCTCACTGACAAAACAAGTCCCGTAAATACACTTTTATCTTTAAGTTTGGGACAGTAATCTGTCTTAATTTATTATGTGTTGTAGTTATCATATGGGGAAAAGTCCTGTGGTTATCCATCCGTCCTGTTCGAATAAACCCAAAGTTCAGGAACATCTTCTTTAGATCTGTTCAGTTTTATTCATGTGGCACCACTTAAACAGTCAACAAATTTTGACTCAAGTATGTTATATTGTAAGGTAAAGACCCCAAAGAGTTAATCTCAGACAAATGTTCACACAAATGTGAATTACATTCACTTCATTAATGAAGTGAATGTAATTCAGTAATCAAAGGTGTTTGGCTATAACTGACTACATGTGTATACTGTATCATAAGTGGACAGACATGGATGTAAACCACACCTTAACCATTTGGCTGAGGCAAAACTACCACAAGGCAGTGATTCTAACTAAAAGGTACTCTGGATATTATTAAATGTGAACATGTCGTTAAATATGACATTTTTTGTTTGTCAGGTGTCCTGTTTGAAGAAAACACTTGGTAGCCACTTGAATGAATGTAAATAAACACATTTACATGAGGGCAACCTGATTTCAAGGAAATAAAAATGCTCAAATTTGAAAGCTTGTGAGTTATTTTGTTCATGTATCAGCTGTTTAGTAGTTTTATGACAAGATGGATGCTGTCATTATATTTTAGTATAGTGTTTGAGTTAAGGAGAATAAAAGAATATTTAACATTAATTGTACCAATGTTGTTGTGTACGAAGCACAAATTAATTTAAGTTTTAATTTATGAATTTTTGAGTACATGGTGTACTAGGTTGTAATTGCATAGAAATGTACGTTTAAGGATATAAAGAACTATATTTAATGAGTTACAGTGAAAAGAAGTGCTTGGAAATAGTAATATAAACAGAAATTTCAATTTTTCTATTAACGGAAAATATCAGTTAATGATACAGAAAATATACTGTGAATAAACGGAATTTTCCGTTTTATAGCTGAAGGAAATGTCCGTAAATAGTACAGCGAGTATACTGTAAATCTACAGAATTTTCCGTTTTATCATTTACAGAAAGGTCCGTCAAACCTCCGTAAAAAAACAGAAAATGTACTGGCAGAAAATTACCAGGACATTTTCTGTTTTTCTACGGAATATTTTTTTACAGTGCAGCCATTGACATGTCGAAGAGGTTAACACGTGAGGAGCGGATCGAAATTGTGTTGATATCTGGTGAACGCAGTAACCGGGTCATTGCAGCAGATTTCAATGCAAGACACCCTACGAGACCACCCATCTCCCATGCTACAGTTAGCAAACTGCTTGCTAAGTTTCGTGAAACTGGTTCAGTGTTGGATTTGCCAAAATGTGGACGCAAGAAAACTGTCACTAATGAAGAAACATCAGTGGCTGTCTAGCTTCATTCAGCAAGAGCCCACAGCGTAGCACTCGCCGCATGTCACTGGAGAGTGGCATTAGTCGAACATCCCTTCGGCGGATATTAGCTACTCACAAATGGCACCCTTACAAACTCCAGCTACTGCAGCATCTCAGCGAGGATGACCCAGATCGGCGCACAGAATTTGCAGAATGGGCAAAACAAAAATTGGAACAGGACCCTCAGTTCACGCAGAAGATTTTGTTCAGTGATGAGGCAAACTTTTATGTGAATGGTGAAGTTAACAAACAAAACCACCGCTATTGGTCTGACACTAACCCACATTGGATGGATCCCTCCAAGACTGTTGGAACAACAAAAGTGATGGTTTGGTGTGGTATATGGGGTACAACGATAGTGGGTCCATTCTTCATCAATGGAAACCTCAAGGCCACTGGATATTTGAAATTGCTACATGATGATGTGTTTCCCTCTTTATGCACTGAAGCTGGCACGTTCCCTGAGTTTTTCCAGCAGGATGGTGCACCACCACATTATGGGTGCCAGGTCCGAGCATTCCTAGATGAACAGTTTCCTGGAAAGTGGATTGGTCGTCGTGGGCCAGTTGAATGGCCCCCAAGGTCTCCCGATCTGACCCCCTTAGACTTTTATCTTTGGGGTCATCTGAAGGCAATTGTCTATGGTGTGAAGATACGAGATGTGCAGCACCTGAAACTACGGATACTGGATGCCTGTGCTGGCATTTCTCCTGCGGTGTTGCTATCAGTGTGTGAAGAGTGGGAGAAGAGGGTTGCATTGACAATCCAACACAATGGGCAGCACATTGAACACATTTTATAAGTGGTCAGAAACTTGTAAATAACTCATGAAAGAATAAAGTTACGTTGAAACCAAGCACACCATTGTTTTTCTTGTGACATTACCAATAAGTTTGATGTGTCACATGGCCCTCTTCCTATTGAAAAAACAAAAGTTGTATCCAAGATGGCCGACTTCTAAATGGCCACCATGGTCACCACCCATCTTGAGGAGTTTGCCCCCTCACATATACTAATGTGCCACAAACAGGACTTTAATATCACCAACCATTCCCAT
>NW_024585195.1:0-9720 GCF_018398535.1 Haplochromis burtoni
TGTGGTTCTGAATAACAAGAAACAAGGAGAAACAATTTTCACATGTAAATATAACAATCGTCACTTCCCAACATCATGCCAATATAATGAACTGTAACACAAATAATCAGCTGAATGCTCTGACATAAGAAAGTCCCACAATCCCATTTGAACAAGCAGGAAACAAGAATATCTGCATATCTCAGGCAACAGAAAACACCTAATGCCCCCAAATTAGGAAAGGTCAGCAATTATATGGTCTTCAGTGCCCTCTAGTGGCTAAATAACCCAACTGCAGTGCACAGATACAACCCGCAACAAATGCTACGCTGGTAAGTCACACGCCTCTACCCATCTCGATAAATCTCCTAGCATAAACCCCTTGTAATTAACATCAAAGTACAACCCGTGCTATAAGTAGAAATGGACTCGTAGAACTGGAGGGATTTTGACTCACATTTGCACAGGAACACACACGTTTGTCCACCCGTCCCACATTCGTTAAGTATGCCTACTGCTGTACTGTTGAGCTGCTGTTAACTTCCATTAAAGTATATCCGGACATCACTCTCTGTGCCCCACTCTCTGACTGGAGTTTAAGTCCTGAGGGAGCTATCATCCCAGCATCCTAGAGATAACTCTCTAACAGAGTCTTCTATCAAAACTTACAGCTATTTATATGAAGTTGTACAAAAACGCTTTATTTCGTCAAGACAGTGCGTTTCTTACGATTACATGCATTTGAATGGGCAACTCGCCCGAAACAAAGTATAGGTTTTCATTATGTGAATAACTTTAAAATCTTAGCTCAAAAACACTTGTAGCCACACTGAGCCAGCCAAACAGGCACAGGGACCATGACAGAATCCTTTAGAAAATGATGGAAATCATGAAATAGATGTTCACTATTTCACCTTCTACATTGAATCAAATATTTTGCAAAAAAATTTTAAAAACAAAAAAAACATTTCAGAACACATATCTGATCAAAAATAACAAAATATTGAAAGCATTTTCTTTAAGCATTTCCTTGCTCTTGCTCTTGACGAAGGCATTCACACTTTTCTCCTCTCCTCCTCTTGTGTTTTTTGTATTACTTTTCCCTGGAACATTCTCACAGTCTGTTCTCTAAAACCTAAAAGAGGAATTATGGATTGGATCAACTGGTCCCTAAATGCAATTGACACCCCTTTCTCAACGAGAAGTTCGGGCTTGGGTGAGCCTGAGTGCTGAAGATATCTAACCATGGTAACAGGGTTCTGGAGAGGCTACGGCTGCTGTGAATACTCAGAATAAGATCTCTGACTGCAGACTGGATACATCACGGAAGGGCTAGCTCAGAATAACATCTCTGGGCGCAAATTGGATGACATCTCGGGGAAGCACACTGCCGTGAGTTCTCAGAAATCGGCTCCTTGAGCACAAGAAATGACAACATCACAGAGTGCGAGTATGCCGAAGCTCGCGGCTCTCCAAAGGGAGATTGCGATACCAGTGTTGGACTGTAGAACTGCTTTGAAATTCATATGAGCTGTTCGCACTAAAGTAAAAACCACCATCACTTAAGCGGATACCCCTTTTGGCACCAGCTGCGGTCTCAAGGCTGGAGCTGAACAACAACACCCTGATAACGACTGTGTTTAGTCTGTTCCTCACATTCCATGCAAGGCCACCTGGGTTGGCTGGAAGACTGTTTACTTAGCCTAGCAGGGCGAAGGACACTGTCTCAGCTGAACTCTGGACACGCACACACATACATATACACTGATATGCACACACTCATCTCCCCTCCCTTTCCAAACGCCTTCGATGCTTATTCCCTTCCGATGCTGCACCCTTTACCCACCCCTGTTGCTTGTCATGTGTTTCTTTGGTGTATTAAGAGTTTTTCATGTGCTATGTGCAGAGGTGTTTTTTTTTCTCCTTATCTTTCCTCGTGTGGTGCATTTTCCATTGTTATACCTCTCTGACCTGTCTTGCCCATGTGATGTTTTGCGTAATGTATGTATGGTCGGAAGGGTAAGATGGCGCTGGCACGGCTGGCAGCCTTAACTCAATTTCCCTCGGGATGAATAAAGTATTATCAATCAATCAATAGGATAAAATGACAGCTCTGTTGTCAATCAAACAGAAACTGAGACAGGCAGAAGAATAAACAGACAGAAAGACAACCATATCAAAGACAGATGCACATGCACATGAAAAGACTAAAGTGAGACAAAGATTATATGTTCATACTCAACAGTGTAAATAAACTTCTGAAGTGCTGTTAAACAATTGGATTTTAATCCTGAAGAACAATCACTTCTTGTCAAATTGATGTCTTAAAACATCAATTTGACTGACACAGCTAAATTTGGAAATATTAAAACCTTAAAAAGTTAATATTCAATGCTCACTTTGAATCAGCAGAGAGACCAATACAAAAGATAAAACCACAAACTCATACAGCATAATGTGTTCACACCCTGCCAAAGACGTAAGTGTTACCTAAGGCAAAATCAAACATCTCCTTGAACAACTGGTATGAAACATGCAGTGGCAGCCTAATGTAGTTAACACACGTGTTGGCAAGAGGGAAAATTGGTGTAGAAGAGAAGTCGTCATCTCCTCTATGAATGAACTCAATCAAGGGTGCTGGGGAAAAGCCAATAGGTGGCACCGCAGTTGCTCCAGTTGCAAAGGCCAATAGCTTCTCTAACTTGGAATGTCCTTCTTCTTCTGCATAAAACAGAGAAGGAAATAAATGTTATAAGGTAACTTCATATTAGATTATTTTGCCAGAATAATTTGTCAGTGAGTATTAATCTAAAGCAAGAATCTTTGAAAGACTGTTATTGTAATGACTATAGAACACGCTTTTCATCCTTCAACAGCTTCAAAAACTATGTAAAAATGTTACTACAACCAAGAGGGTAATTAAGAAGCAGCAGAAGCTGTGGTGTTATTGTTATACAAGTATGTTATTTAAAGTAAAGTTTTCAGAAATGCAGAACTATAAATCGCTATATCTGTTTATTGTACACTAAAGTGCCAATTACCTTCTGTAGCTTGGAGATAGTCCCTCCAGAATGTAACAACCATCTCCTCAGCAGCTCTTCTGTTGCTTCCTTCTGGAGATAGATGAATGTTGAAAATGATGAATGTTAATAGATGAATGTTAATAATTATGCAATTTCAGGTTTCTAAGTTAACTGCATATAATCAATTTGGCAATTTGAATTGTATTAGGTTATTAAACTGGCCATTTTGATTAATAGGTAAGATTTCTATCACTATTTTAATTAATCTGAAAAACACAGAATACCCAAATACCTTTGAATAGGACCCTGTGGATGACCTGAAATATGACAATGTCATGTACCAGCAGATCCCTGTCTCTTACTCTATGTTCACACTGCACCGGAGAAGACAAACGAGAAAGCATGGTGGGGGAAACTGGAGACAGCGAGTCAATGGACAGAAACTGAGGTTTTGGACTTGATTAGCATATGGGGAGACAATTCTTCTTCAACTTGGAACTCTTCGACTTTTTCAAAGAGTACCGAATCAGCTATGTCTTCCAGGGTGGATTTGCTGAATTTCCAACTAGACAAGAAAATACTGTTGGTGACAGAAAGTTAGGTGGTGGACCACCATGTACCAAGCTCACTGCAATGGCTCTGCCAGAGATGTAGTACCAGTACCCTCAGAGAGCTGCAAAGCAACAGAATAAAGGGAAAAGCAAAACTGTCAGTAATGTTGCCTGTAAAAATAAATATCAGTTAAAAAGTTTACACTATTACTGTAGCTTGCCTCCACCAGTGTGTGAATGTGAGAGTGAATGAATATTGTCAGTAATGTTGCCTGAATAGTAAAAGTACAAACTACTGCTCCACCATATGAGTAATGAATAGGTATCGAAACTTGGCTTAAGCGCAAACCATCCAATATTATTATTAATCTTAGAAAAATAGGTAATTACCAGTACTGTCAAGAGCCAAGTTCTTGCAGTTTTCTTTCCCCTCAAACATGGCTGACCTGGCAATGGTGTCCATCAATAGTCTCAAGAATTCCCTCCTTGGCCCACCTAAATCAACCCCTTCCTCATTTTTCCCCATATCATCTGAGAATTTCACACAGATCATCAAGTTGGGATCATAAGATAGCCTTTGAAAACCACGCAAGGCTCCCTCCCACACAGCAGAGCTGGGGAAAAAAGCGTCTGGACTTCTTTAAGTTGCTTAAAGATGTTTTCACCTCTCATCCGACAAGCTTCTTCAGTTCTAAGGGTCAAATGGTGGAGAGTCCCAGATTTAAACCCAGTGGGAGTATCCCCCCAAACCCTGGCTGATTGTGACCCACACGTGTTTTCACACCTTGCCTCATGTGAGTAGGTAGAGGATCATCAGGGTAGAGCTGGGCGATAGAACGATAACGATATGTATCGCGATATAACTTTTACTCGATAGAGAAATTAAGCTATCGCGATAGACCTTGCCGCTCTTGTCCCAAAAAAAAAAAAAAACAGCCAATCCAAATTAAGTAGCGCAGAGCCGAACCAATCACAGCCGCAGCGTCACGTCGCGTGACTTGTTACGTACAGCACAAGTGCCAAGCCGCACGTGTGTTTGTTTGGGAAGCAGCCAGCGGGTAATGGAGCCAGCGCGTAATGGAGGAAATGAGTGTGCCGACTAGAAAAATCAACCGAGCGTGACCGAAGAGAAAACAGATGATGGTTCCAATGCCGGAGAGATTGTCGAACGGAAGAGCCATAGAAGTTCCGTAGTGTGAAGGTATTTCGGCTATTTCAAGTCTGACAAAAAACAGAGTAGCGTGCACTGTAAATTGTGCCGAAAGCAAGTCTGGAAATACAATAAACTGGTGCATGCGTCACACTGTGCGCCACGTTATTGTTTCGGTGAAATGAATTTCTACAATACTGTTACTGTTAATTCTACTCTCTGCAGTGTTTAAATGCTTACATATACACACAGTTACTGTCCCTCCACACATACGACTCGGTTCTGCTTCTATGCCCCAGCTTTGTTTACTTTTTCCCACCGAGGCTTCTAGACTTCTGATTGGCCAACATTTCTGCACGGTTAGGAATCTAGCGCCACCTGCTGCTTTGGCATGTTCATAGCAGCGTTTTCCTTCATTTCTGCCTTTATGTGTGGACGGGATTATTTTTTAAAACGAAAACGGAAAATCTCCGTTTTCAAAAATACCCGTGTACGTGTGGACGTAGCCTCAGTCTCTGACTGGAAGCGCTAATTCGTCATTCGGCTTTTGTCAGACTAAAGTAACTGTTAAAACTGTTTGAAAAGCTAAGCTATACAACAAGGAGAGATTGAGAATTTCCTTTTAGTTCTCAGTTTATTTGATATTGACAAAAGTTAGTCAGTTTTGTCTGTTCTTCTGTAAAACAAACTAAGATTTATTTTTAGAATTAATATTTTGTTTCTAAGTGGAATTGACAATTTAGTCTGTTTCGTTTGTTCTATTTTGAAACTTAAACGCTTTAGCGGCTGCCTTTTGTGTAGTTTGCAATATTTGCCTTTATTTATCTGAAAAAGTCTCATGTTCCTTAAGTACATCTACCCTGTTGAACTTATTATGGGAAATAAATATTTAAATAAAAACAAGCTGCTGATTATTTCACATTTTACTTGTGAGCAACGGCACATTTAAATCTTACAAATATAGTTATTTGGCTTATATCGTGATAGATATCGTTATCGCCTGAAATGAAAAAAACATATCGTGATATGAAAAAATCTCATATCGCCCAGCTCTACATCAGGGTGTCCTTTTGTCCCTCTTTGGGGACTCTCCAAGCTCGCAATTGTAGCTTGATTTAAATTGTCCTCATCTGAAGAATCGCCAGAAAAAGATACCATGAGAGTTAATTATGAAGTGATTATTTCAGAAAAAGTGCGGCAGAGGGTAAAGATCAATTTACCTCAAGATGTTTTGTACGGTAGAATGGGGGAAAAGAGCCTTCGCGGCAGATACACCAGGCCTACACATTTTCTCCAGGCAAGGCGCTGTACCACAGCCTCAAGTTCGCCTCCGTAAAGGGCAGAGCGAGGGGACAGAGGTTCGGGAGTGTCTTAGCTCTGCAGGAACTTTTTGACCTCCTCGTTTGATTTTTCATTTTGGTCTATTCGTGCTCCCTCATCACGACCGTGTGGACGCAGTAAGCATTTCTCCCGGAGCTCACATTGATAGTAGTGATGGGAATTCCAGCTCTTTTTTTAGAGAGCCATCTCTTTCGGCTCAACTCAATAAAAAGAGCCGACTCTTTCGGCTCCCAACCGGCTCTTCAGGTTGTTTTGTTGCTTTAATTAATTTATTATCAACAACAATATAAAATTATGCACAAAAGGAATTACTAATGTTAAAAAAAAACGTGTTTTTATTTATAAATGTTTATATATACGGTGGCTCCTAGAGACAAAGCAGAGAGAGAAAGAGAGCCACAAGCCACAACACAATAAAATATAAATTAAAATATGCAAAACAAAAAGAAGATGCACTTTCTCTTTCACATAAGCCTGGGATGATTTTTTTGGAGAGTGTTTTCCTGCCTGGAATTGCACACATAGGATTCACAGCATGTGTAAACTTTCTGAATTCTTTCTCATCTGCAACTACAAATAATTGTGGATGATTACTATACCTTTCTAATGTGACGATGTTGTCTCTTGTTGTTGTCCCTGGCTCTCTTTCTCTCTCTTTCCCTCCCGCTCTGTTCCTGTGCTACTGTGAGTTTACTACTGGCCGGAGTCAGAGGGCAGGTCTCCTTGGACCTGTGGCACTTAGGACACCTGTGATAAAAGCATCCCAGAAACTCCCAGACCCACCTCTCTCCCTCTCTCTCCGAGTAACCGTCTACAAAGTATGGGCCTATTTTTTTTTTTCTCTCTTTCCGCCTTTAACGTGTATGGAATAGGGATTTTAGCTTCCCACTCCAACCACTGAATGGACGCGTGTGAGTAAGCTTTGGACAGACGCCAGTAGTTTTCGGGGGAGGGGATGGCCATAGTGTTTTTGGGAAAAACAGAAGTTATAGTGACGGGTCACAACCTCGTTTTGATTTTGTACCCGAGACCTCAGTGCTGATGCTCCGCAGGCTGCTCCTCCTCCTCCTGCCACCCCTGCCGGTAATGATGCTGCACTTATCTTTGAATCGTTTACACTTTTTAAAATTTATTTATAGGGCTGATTCATACGTTCAACGAGGCAGAGAGCTTTATTAATACAACATCAGATTGTGACATATCCAGTTTTATGTAAATTATCTTAAAAATGTAATTGAACAAATTTTTTTAAATTTATAGGATCGGTTCATCCCGGTCAATTACCTCCGAGTCTCCTGACGTGCAGCCCGCAAGGTATGGGTGTAATAGGAGGGAGAGCTCGGGATGCTTCAACTCCCTCTGTTGGGTACCATAAGCGTGAAAGAAAAAAAACAGAGAATGTATTATTTTTTTAAGCGCGAATTGATCAAACCTTTCTACAACACGTTATACCACTCCAGATCGGGAGGGGCAATATAGCATGGATCGGTTGAATGACTACGTCATATCCTGTGTATTTAAAAAAAGAAAAAACTCAATTCGATTTACCTTCCTCCTCCTCTGCCGGATTGTCTATAGTGGTGACCCAGCTAGATATATTCCTGATTCCCTTTGTCAAGAAATAAAAAAGAAAAAGAAAAAGAAAAGAAAAACACAACAAAAAGCGACAATGTAGTACACGATAATACCGCTCAAGGTCGGAAGGAGCGCTAGAGCCAGGATCGGATGAATTACATGTCATATCCTTGTATTTAAAAAATGAAGGACCCTAAGAGCCTTCATCAGGAACTCAGTGGAGATGTGGTGGACAATACTAGAGGCCAACTTCAAGCCCATAGCACAAGTCACCATCAGGTGCGGGATCTACCAAGGAGATTCTCTGTCCCCACTACTGTTCTGCATAGGCCTAGACCCCCTCAATGAGATCATTGACAAGACTGGCTACAGATACCGACTACGGAGATCTCTGTCCATAGCAGTGCAGTCCTAGGAACAGCTAAGATACTGTGCAGGACCCTCAAGCTCCCAGGCTGCTAGACCCCCTGCAGGGCAATTTACACACACACACACACATACACATACACATACATATATATATATATATATATATATATATATATATATATATATATATATATATATATATATATATATATATATATATATATATATAGGAATAGTGAAGGGCAGCAGCAATGGTGTCTGATGGGACCTATTGGGTCGGTAGACATACTGCAGGGGATCCAGAGTGTCTGGAATGTTAGTGTCTGGAACAGGCCAGTACCACTCTGTAGCACCTGACAATACTGTGTGACGCGGTCCAGCAGATCCAGAAGAGTGTGCTCATGATGACTCCTCCAACTACAACGGTGCACTTGGATAGGCCAAACCGGTCCCCCATTGTTATGCCAAAGGTTGTAAAGGTATTGCTGTACAATGGAGACCGAACACTGGAGACTCTTGCAATACTAGATGATGGCTCAGAATGAAGCATCATTTTACCACAAGCTGTTCAACGCTTGAACCCCTCAGTCTGAGACACTTACCGTGCAGACTGTCCACCAAGAGGTAGTGTAGCTTCGCAGTGCCTCAGTTTCCTTCCAAGTATCCTCCCCCGACAAATCTGGGGAGAAGTATCATATACACAAGGCATTCACCGCTGATGCTCTTGATCTCTCAGAACATTCGCATCCAGTGAAGATTCTCCAGCGTCACTATAACACTTGAGTGACTTACCTCTGCCTTTGGTAGACCATGTTCAACCTCTGCTGCTTATCGGCGCTGACATGCCTCATCTCCTGACACCCACAGAACCAGTTCATTTGGGTCCAACAGGGGGACCCATTGCTGTCTATACCAAGCTTGGTTGGTTGCTCCAAGGTCCTACCAGCATTGACCAGACCCCTGCATCCGAGCAGCAGTGCCTGTTCACAACAACAGTGCCAACCTGCGAGCCTTTCAGAAATGTTGAGCATCTTTGGCAGATTGATATGCTGCCTTATGTGAGCAAGAAGCAGGTAACTCAATCGACGCAAGATCAGCAAGCTCTAAAACCTACTCCAACACCAACCATCTGGGTCACTGTTGATGGGATACAGAGGTATGCCACACCACTGCTTTGTTGCGCCAACTCCACCACGCTTCAAATACAGACATCGACACACTGAGGAATGTCTACAAAACACTCACCTGTCAGTACGATTGTCTAGGTTATACAGTATAGTGCCATTCACCACACAAGCCAAGATTCTGTTAGAGGATCTTTGGAAGGAACAGCTCGGCTGGGATGACCCAATCCAGCCACCCAGCCTTCGTGACAGATGGCTTGCCTGGGAACAGGAGATTCCTGATCTTATCCAGATGGAAATCCCTAGATGTTATGCACCAGTGTCTGCTGATTCATCTGCTTCAAGCAGAGATCAAAAGAAGTCTATATTGCCTTTTTACTGGCTAGATCAGAAACAAAGAAACACATGAGGAGGAAACAGCAGGAGCTGTGTGAGGCTACTAAAGGCAGGGCTATAACATTTTTCTGTCATCATTTTATTATAGATAAAGTGCTGGAGTTCGAACATAAGAGTGTCCATAAGTGCACGTGGCACCAGGACGCTCTAGGCCGTAGGTCGATGATCGATTTTGTAATCGTATCAGCAGACCTGCGACCATATGTTCTGGA
>NW_024585196.1:0-3921 GCF_018398535.1 Haplochromis burtoni
CACTGTGACTTTGTTTCCTCAGGTGTGCAACAAGGATCCAGCTCCTCAGCTGCTGTCAGTAACAGATAAAGACGGACCAGAATTTGGAGCTCCCTACTTGGTGTCTTTACAGGGCATGTCAAAGACCAACTGGACCGCTAGGATGAACGAAACCAGTATGTACACTGCTAACATGTGACAAGTATAAACTGATGAGATGGCCAGACTTTTAAATATTTTGGTTCAGAAACCAAAATATGTATTTTTTCTGCTAACATGTGATTTGCAAATGTCAGGATTGTTTAGGTCGGACATGATTCAGTGTTCACCACTGAACATTGAGATTAGAGTAATTGGTGCAACATGGCTTTGAAGAGGTGGTAAAGCTTGGTGAAAGTGAGACAAAGCAAATCCATCAACACAGAATTAAGTAAAATATCTGCTGTCTTATTTCAGGAACGGGCATCATCTTGAATTTGGCCGCTGAGCTGCCCAGTGGAGATTACAGTGTTATACTGAGAGTGGCAGACAAACATGGCTTGGGGCAGGACAACATCATCACAGCTAAAGTGTGTGACTGCAGGGGCACAGACTTCACTGCATGCTCAGGTCCAGGACGCTATGGTGCAGCTGCCAGCAACCTGCCCCTTATCCTTGGAATACTTGGAGCCATCCTGCTGCTCGGTGAGTCACACATCTGTAGTCTCAGGACGGTGCATCTCTTTCCCAGCTAAGTAGGATTTGGTTGGTTACTCTGTGCTAAACTTTACGCTCTGTGTTCAGCACTGTTGCTGCTAGTGCTGCTGTTTACAAAACAGAGGAAAAGGGAGAAAAAGGAGCCACTCCTGCTGGATGATGGTGTCAGAGACAACGTCTATTACTATGATGAAGAAGGAGGTGGCGAGGATGATCAGGTAAAGGGTCACTCATTCTGATTACACATTAATCAAAGCTGCACACACACGTCTCAGGAACAGAAACCCTGAGTTTTTCTTTTTGAGATGAAATGTTTAAAAAGGCTGATCAAATTTGTTCCTTTTCAGTGATTTGACCCAGGCTATTTACTGATAGAAAAGTTTGAGTAGACAATGGGCTAAGTGGATGAAGAGAGTGGATTGCAGAAGTACAGCAAAAATAGTCCATGTAATAATGCATCATTAAATCACCTTCTTTCAGGACTATGACCTGAGTGTTCTCCACCGTGGCCTGGACAACCGGCCTGATGTGTTAAGGAATGAAGTGGTGCCAAACTTCATGCCTGCTCCTCAGTACCGGCCACGGCCTGCCAACCCCGAGGAGATTGGCAACTTCATTGAAGATGTGAGTGAGATTCTAAAGCTCCTTAAAACTTAATGAAATGTGGTACTGAGGTGTGAATTCAGTGCATCATTTGATAACATTGACCACAGTATTACAGAAAATGGGAACCTAAGCAGCTCTTACTGCCTCATGGAAGCACTTATGTCATTTGAAGGGAGTGCATACATTTTCATTGCTTTTTGTCTAATGTTATCACACATGTTAGTATCTTGCTCAAGGATATTTGGTCTGCAGTGTACCAACCTTCCGATTGGTAGGTGACCTGCTCTAAAATCTTAGACATACTTAAGCTGGATGGCATTACTTTGGCTCCAGTCATGGTGACGGGAATCTTAATTTATTTAGTTTTTAAGAGAAGAAAAAGAGGGAGTTGTTTAACTTGCTCCCATATAAGTGGCAGAAGATGGGTGTTTTGGCTAAGAGTACATCATGTCTGTGCTTTGATAATGGTCACGTTTATTATTCTGTTACTTCAATTACCTCACATGGAGCAGAATAACGTAAGTTGTGTAAAATTTCCTCCAACAGAACCTGAAGGCTGCAGACAACGACCCAACAGCACCCCCTTATGACTCCCTGCTGGTGTTTGACTATGAGGGAGGTGGTTCTGATGCAGGAAGCCTCTCCTCTTTGAACTCTTCAAGTAGTGGAGACCAGAACTATGACTGCCTCAATGAATGGGGCCCTCGCTTTAAGAAACTGGCCGACATGTACGGAGGAGGAGATGATGACGATATGCTGTAATCGTACCATATCACATGGCTGCATGTTTAATTTGTAAAAGCAACCCAGAAAGGGGCTTTCAACAACACATTTTGTTTTTATAGATATATATATGTGCACTGTGGTTTTGCCTTCTCACTGCAATCCCGTTAGCAGTTATCACCCACTGCTCAGAAGCCAAAGGATGAGTTTTTGTTGTGTTATGAATGCATTAGGCTCTGTATGCTTTTTTTTCATTTTGGGTTTTTTGTAGTTTTTAATTTTTGTTTTTTAATAAACATCTGTTTTGACCTTCAGCCTGAAGACTAATACCTTGTTACTTATTCTGTTGAATAAGTGCTGGAGCCACAGTGAACACTTCTGTGTAGGTTACTGGGCGACACCTGAGACACTCTGAGACTGGTCAGTCACACTGGGAAATGTTGCTTTACTCTATAGCATTTGTACTTATGGTCTCCATTTGTTTAAAAAGTAAAATTTGAAATGATTAGGATGAAATCCAGGTAGCTTGCATGCACCTCGTCAGCCTTTGACAGTGTGCTCAATGAGTTATGGATACTTTTAAATTGTTTCCTGTGGATCTGTCATCGTCTATTCCCTAACGTCTACCTAGAATGATTACTTGTCAACAGCACGAACAATCCTCTAGTACGAACCTTGTGAAAATTACTTGCTTACTCTATAACAAATTCGTATTAAGCGCACAGCAGTGCGAATTTGTCGTCGGGAGAACACCTTCGACCTACCGCCTCATCTCATACCACGCCTCTACCTCTTCATACCCACCAGAGCACTTCACCCCCCCACTCGGGACCGGCGCGCTACTCCTCCATTCCAACAGTGGATTTGTGTGGTCTCTAATTTCAGTTTAGTACTAACTGCATTAAAACATACTGTGCAATAAACAGCAGTGACAAAAAGCTCCAAATTCTTTAATTTCATTGTCACTTCACTGCAGGTGATTGCAGAAAAAGACTGACCTACACAAGTTCCTTTCATTTCTTTCGGATCTGAAGTCTGTTCAGCTTCATGATTTTGGACATGACTTTGCTGTCTTTGGACACATGAGGTGTTTGCAATGTAAATAAAATTGTACATGCACAGTAGGTCACTTCCTCTTGTTCAACAATGGAGGCACATTCTAGACAGATGTGTGAAGTGCAGTAAATGTACCGTTGGTAGCTATACTCTGGGTTTTGTCCAACCTAAATGCTTTCACACTTGCTGCAGTAAAGTGAGTGTGTTAAAGGATTCTACACGTTCTTTGAAGATAAGTTGGAGCTGGACTAATGTCCAAGCACTTTCTCAGGAATCACAGACTCGCAGGTGTGTGGAATTGGGCTTCTGATAATTGCCGACCACAGAAAATGTGATATTTTTATGGTTATAATAATACTACGTAATTGATTTTGGTTACACTTTATATTGTAACCAAGGCCTAATTACTGCTCCCATAGTATATTTAGCTTACTTTGTTTTTGTTTAGTTTTTACAACAGTAGCACAAGACGAGGACATACAAGGGTAACAGGAAAAGCTATAAACAGCTTGTCCTGGATGGGAGAAAAATAGAATTGAAATCTCAACTGTGATGAGCCTGATATGTTCATCTACACAGATGCAAATGTGGATGCAATTTTGCTCACATACCTATACTAATATATGTATATTCATGCATAGTGTTATCTATATATACACGTACCCATGCACTCATACAGAAATACTGATACACATAAATAGATCTGTGTGTAATTACAGAATTTAATTAGATGATGTAATTAGGTGCCAGTATTAATAATAGAAGAAGACATTTGCTGGAAGGATCTGAAAAGATAAATAACAACCCCGAGAAGTTGAAAGGGAAGCTTGAGGTGGCAGTGTTCAAATCAACAATATTAGT
>NW_024585196.1:4787-7269 GCF_018398535.1 Haplochromis burtoni
CTGAGTAAGGTGGTTGGTGATTTCCAAAGTTTGACACCATCTTTATTGTCCTTAGACTGAGGTCTGCCAGCTCTATTTTTACTAGAACTAATGGATGTTTTTATTACATTACTTGCATTAAAGAAAATTTCTATTATTAATAAAACTGTTACCGCAGTTGTACCAAATATATTGACTGCACTGTTTACTTCTCAAGCACACCATCATACCTACAGTAGAATGGTTGACAAAAGAATGAAAGAACTGCAGTGGTAACGCCTGGTCAAGGTCCAGACCTCTCCTTGAAGGAGTAGTAACAGATCTAACAGTTTATGATAATAATAGTAATAACTGGATGATTGTTTACAAGTGCTGCAGCCTCTGCACTGATAAGGGTAACCCCACAGTGCCAACATTTGTATACCTTACAGCCTCTGTCAGTGCGCCCCAGGGTGGCTGTGGCTACAAAGTAGCTGCCATCACCAGTGTGTGAATGGGGATGACTGGATGTGTAAAGCGCTTTGGGGTCCTTAGGGACTAGTAAAGCGCTATATAAATACAGGCCATTTACCATTAGAAATAATCGTCACTGGCTCATAGTAAAGCTAGTTTCCAGAAACATTACCGAATGTGGCCACAAGATGGCACTCATTTACAGGAGCAATAAAGCTTTTATGTGACAGAACTCTGCTAGGAGTTGCACAGTGATCACTTTCTCTTTAGTATATTTAATATATATTTTTGAATATTACACTGTTTAAGCACCACGGCATACATTGTTTCTTGATTTCTATGTCAGATCCACCCCTCGCTTGTCATGTCCTATAAAGACCAGGATGGTGATGATAAAAATGCTCAGCTTGAGGCTTCCCAACAGGACCTCACAAACAGCAGCATGACTAAAGTTGATGTAGCAATAGCTAACTTAGTTAGTGAGTGTGACTGACTGCCAGGCTCAAAATCAGACACATGATTTAACTTTAAAGTCAGTGGAAACATCAAATTACAATGAAAAACATCCCTTCAGATGGCAAAGACAAAATGGCATGACATTGCATAAATATGTACTTTTTATTTGTTTTGACACAGAAAAATAGGAAAACGCAAATCACACTTGATGGTGTACAGCATTTGTAAAAAATGCTCTGTGGTGTTTAGTGTGTTTCTCCTCCGAGAGCTTAATCCAGCGGGCTCCTTCTCTCCAACCTTCTGCTCCGTATCACTTCCTCCTACAAACGAGTGACGACAACAACAGGTGAGAAGGGTAGCCGGCTAAAGCTATGTTACAAGTAACAAACACTGTTTACTACCAAGCTTCCAGTACAATCCAGCATCGACTGCCATCCGGACACACAGTTAAATACCTCAGCCCACAACGAAGGATGATCAGTGACAAATTAGGTGCAGGTGTGTCAGCCACTGGGTGGAGGAGGAGAGAGAGAGAGAGAAGCACACACATACACACACAGGCAGGTCGCCCCGGGAAGGACCGTCCGACCATGACATCATGTGTCCAAAGACAGCAAAGTCATGTCCAAAATCATATGAAGCTGAACAGACTTCAGATCAGAAAGAAATGAAAGGAACTTGTGTGGGTCAGTCTTTTTCTGCAATCACCTGCAGTGAAGTGACAATGAAATTAAAGAATTTGGAGCTTTTTGTCACTGCTGTTTATTGCACTGTATGTTTTAATGCAGTTAGCACTAAACTGAAATTAGACCACACAAATCCACTGTTGGCTTAATAAAATCTTTATAAAGAACAAAGCTAATTTCACGAAGTATCTCAGAGATTTCGTTTTTGACAAATCATTGTAATAAAAGACATGAACAGATCCACAGGAAACAATTTAAAAGTATCCATAACTCATTGAGCACACTGTCAAAGGCTGACGAGGTGCATGTAAGCTACCTGGATTTCATCCTAATCATTTCAAATTTTACTTTTTAAACAAATGGAGACCATAAGTACAAATGCTATAGAGTAAAGCAACATTTCCCAGTGTGACTGACCAGTCTCAGAGTGTCTCAGGTGTCGCCCAGTAACCTACACAGAAGTGTTCACTGTGGCTCCAGCACTTATTCAACAGAATAAGTAACAAGGTATTAGTCTTCAGGCTGAAGGTCAAACAGATGTTTAAAAAATTTTTTTGCTGTCCTTCTGCAATCCACTCTCTTCATCCACTCACTGCAATATGAAGCGATAGACTTTTTCATATCGTCATCCATATGTGTCGTTATATCAAACAGCCCTATTTTGAACTCTCCTCGTCCTTTGAGTGTGCAGTTGCCTTTGTTATATAGCAAGGTATTTAAAATGAATAAATAAATATCCCGTTCATTTCAATACGCATGATCTGAGCATGCGCGGAATGACACGGAGCTATTCTTTGATCCTTTGATCTTCTCAAAGGGGAGACTGTGACGTGACGGTCGACGTCACCATCTCTGCCACATGAGTCCATAAATAGAGGTGCTTTAACACAGTTTACCTTGGTGCTTTT
>NW_024585196.1:7298-9716 GCF_018398535.1 Haplochromis burtoni
AAAAGAGACATGGCCCTGCAGCAGTTCCAAAGTGAGTCAATGGAGAGAATAGCTCAGCGTTTCGAGCTTCTCATAGAGCAAAATAGAAGGCTTAATGGATGGACAACATTCAAAAGGAGTTGAATGAACTAAATGAAGAGACTGAGAATGTGAGGCATGAGAAAGTACCACAGAGTGCTGTTGCAAACTTCGTGCGTTTCGTAGGTCTAGGTCTAGGTCTTGCCATAACGGGCACTATTCTCGGTGCAGTTTGGGGCAAGTTGTCTCATCAACTTTGGGGCAAGTCGTCACATGTGACGTCGTCGTCACGTCGTCACAGCCTCGCTGCCCATGCCCTCCCAGGCTAAAACTCCGCTGTCAACATTATCGGAACCTGAGATCGCTGCGGCGGGTTTCTGGACCTCCTGAACCCCGAGCGCCAACTCCAGCTCCCGCTAGGATTGGCCTGGTGAACGCCAGATCACTTTTAAACAAAACTTTTATTCTTCGGGACTTCTTCAGTTCCCGTGATCTGGATTTTCTGTGTGTGACTGAGACGTGGCTGAGTGTTGGTGAGTCCAGTGTTCTATCTGAACTTTTACCTGTGGATTGTTGCTATTTTAACTCGCCACGGACGTCAGGCAGAGGTGGAGGCACAGTGACTGTTTACAAAAAGGATTTTAAATGTAAGCAGTGTTCGTTCTCCAGCTTTGAACTTACCTCGTTTGAGGTGAGTCGTACAAACCCGGTTTTCTGCGCTGTCATCTATCGCCCCCCGAAATACAATAAGAACTTCATAAACGACTTTTCTGATTTTTTTAGCTGGGATTATGCCCAACTATGATAGAGTTCTTATTGTTGGAGATTTTAATATACATGTATGTTGTCCTGATAAGCCACTGGTAAAGGACTTTTTAAGCCTTATTGACTCTTTTAGCCTGGTACAGTCCGTACGTGGCCCTACACATGAGCACGGACACACACTGGACCTTGTTCTGTCATATGGTCTGCCTGTCACTGACTTGGAGATTTGTGACTGTGCACTCTCAGATCATATGCCTGTGTTATTCAACGTTGGTTTGACATATACCGCAGTTAAATCTGGTGCTGCTACTCGGTGCTGTCGGGTTATTAACCCCGCCACTGCTGCGCAGTTTTCTGCTGCTCGGCGGCCCTTCTGACTTTGTCTCCTCTGATACAGAAGAGCTAAATTCCTGGTTTTATTCTTGCTGTCAAAAAATCATGGACTCTGTGGCTCCTTTAAAAACCAGGCAGCCTAAGGCTAAACCTGAGCCTTGGTTTAATGAGAGCAGTCGTGCTGTTAAGAGGGAATGTCGTTGAGCAGAACGGAGGTGGAAAAAGGATAAACTGCATGCATCATTTCTTCTTTTTTTTAAACTTTTTATTTTGTACTTTTTCCAATTTTATAGTACATGCAAACAAAAACACGAAAAAAAGAACACAAAAGAAACAAACCAAAAAAATAAATAAAGGACCCCCAATCTGTGGAAGAGGGGAAAAGGGAAAAAAACCCAACAACAACGAGGAGAGGTCCCTGTCCTATGGGGCTGAGTGAGTCTTATAAACTATCCATTTTGTCCACTGTTTTCGGTGTTTGTCAGTCTCAAAGTGTAGCTCATTTTCTCCATTATATATATGTCATCGATTACATCAGTCCATTCTTCCAATTTTAAAGGGTCACTTTTCAGCCAGTTTTTTGTTATTACCTTTTTGCTTGACAACAACATAATTTTAAACAAGTAATGGTCCTCCTTTCTTACATTTTCCCATATTCCAAAATACATTACTTGTGCCTCACACAGCACGTCACACCCCAGCACTTTCGTCATTGTTACCGCAATGCTTTCCCAGTAAGGTTTGATATTTTTACACTTCCAAAACACATGAGAATGATTGGCGTCCCAGTCTCCACATAATCTCCAGCATTGTTGGGGTGTTTTCAGCTGCTTGCTTTTGATATAAGGAGTAGTAAAGAACCTAATCACATTTTTCCAGCCATATTCTCTCCATCGTCTAGAGCTAGTGGAATTATGCTGTGTGAGCCAGTCATCCTCTGACAACTCAAGATGTAATTCCGATTCTCACTTTTGTTTGATATATAATGTAGATGAAATAAGTACACTATACGAGGCAAATTATGTAAAGATTAGTAATACAATCCAAAAAGATTTGATTAAATGGGTTCCTATTCAAATTTTGCAGGCCATTATATAATTTCGATAAAATTCTTGATGGAGGATTTTTATATGCACCTTTTATTATTTCTATTATATGGCTTCCTTCTCTCAAAAACTTCTTCCTAATTTCTGTATTGTAAAAATGTCTTAATTGAAAATACCTAAATAAATCTGATTTATCCAGTCCAAATTGTCTCTGTAGATTCTCGAAGGATTTGAATGTTGTCCCGTCTATTAATGT
>NW_024585197.1:0-9703 GCF_018398535.1 Haplochromis burtoni
AAAATTAAACACAGAAAAAAGCTGTTGCTTGGGGGAGCTCGCGACGAGGCTGCCATACTCGGCGCCATCTTGGATCCAAAAAAGAAGGCACAAAGTGGCTTCACACTGAATTTGACCTTTTTTCAGAGCATAAATGGCATTTTTCTCATCTATTTTCAGTATGTTAAATTAAATAACATTAAATAATGAGAAATAAATGATTAAGACCATGAAGGAGTCTCACATGATAATTGATAACTAGAGAATTGTCACACTAATGGTTATGTAAAAGTCAAACTACAGATGAAACTTGAAGCAAGTTCACAATCTTTGTCCTTTGTTCTCTTCTATTAACAGAAAGATTCATAAGGATATCAAAAGCTGTGTCATGCTTTTTCAAGTACCAGAAAAAAACCTTATTTGTCCATCAAGGTTCTTAGTTTTCTAACAGCCTTTTATATCAGTTCAGAATTTAGTTTCAAAACATATTTTTATCATTTTCAAGTTAAAGAGTTACCATGAAAAAGAGAGAGAACAGAATTTCAAAAGCAATCGTTGAGATGCAATCCTTCTCTATGGCATTTTATTCATAAATCAGACTTTTAGATTGTAACACTGGGGCGCCATTAAGATGCAATATACCAGTGAACAAAAGCATTACATTACTTAAAAGCAGAACATAATAACAGAAAATTTTTAATCTGACAAAAAACTCCAAAACAAAACAAAAATTTTAACATGTGGCTTTTACAAGATGTGTCCTTGCTAGGCAAATGCTATCTCAAGATTTAAATTTCTAACTCACCTCTTTTTTATATTCGTCAGTCACACTGTAAACAAAACACTAGAGCGAAAAACAGGACTCCATAACTCGACCCAGAAAGGCCAAGGTAGCATAATGATGCTGGATGTTACCGTTATGAAGCGTAGATTTACATTAAATTGATAAAAGGATCATTTCAAAGCCCCAAAAACCTTTTGGCACTTCATACCAAACAATATTAGAGAGATGGGAAAGGGCAGTTATTACATATATTTTATTACAACACAACTATGAGGAAAGATCTCCAGATTTTTACTGGCAGCCATGTTTTATGCTATATTTTATTCACAATAATATATAACGTGTAAAACTTTCATAAAAAAGATCCATGTTATATGCAACACCAGCTTGATAGAGATCTATTTTTATAACAGATTTCAACTAACTGTGAAAAGAAAAAGTTAATTTGTGCGGAACTCAAATTCATGCTGTTTCAGCTCGTTGCGTTTCTGATATTATTCCCAACCATTTGCTATTATTGTTATAGAAGCTGTGCATAATAGTTTTAAAAGAGGCAGGAGAAACCAGAGCTCCCAGAGATATTGTGTGTAGCACCGGGATGACATGCAAACATATTAAAGCGAGGAATCTGTTGCTGCCTGTTGCATTTACATGCAATCTGTTTATAGGCTGTTCATAGAATACAACCTGCTGAGTCATTCCTCTGTTGCAAAGAGATGCTCTGCCTCAGCAATCTGTCTGCATTTATAAATCACTCTTATTCAGACCACAATAGTTTGGAGTAAAGAAAAAGAGAAGGCAGTGGTTTCTTGGAATGTGCACAGAAGATTCATGGGACTGAAGGGGTGTTAGGTTTACCTACACCTGAGGTTGCTATGGTAATTACATAACAGTAGACTGAGCTCTCAGTATATTAACATGTAAATGTATTTATCCTATGTTCATAGATAGACTGTACTGCAGTGTGAGATCTTTATATGTACAAAAACTTCAAAATATGTTGAGTATATGGGACAAATGATGAACGTGCAGTTATACCGATTACATTTGAGGTAAAGTTTGTAGCAACCTAAAAATGGATTAATAAGAGTTTAATGTTTCATGTTAAAGTTAAATTCTTGTTTAAAGAAGAAGAATAGTTAAAAAAAAAAAAGAGAGGCAGAAATAGCAGAATATTGTGACATTTGAATGGTGAAAATAGCACAAAAATTGTGGAAGTTGTTAAAGTCCAAATAACGTACGGAAGCAACTAGAGTAATGAAGGATAAAGAATAAAGAGAAATGCTTTACAAGCATTCACACAAATATGGGATGCTGTTGTTAAAAAAAAGAAGTTAAACCAAATAAATCTTTCACAATAAATTAAACTTACATATGTGATTCATTACATTTTTGATTTTTTTAAGGTCTTTAAAAAAAATCATTGTTATTTCTGTTTTTTAATTTCTTTTCAATGCATTTTTTTCTTTTCATTTAGGTTTTCTTCTTATTTTGTTAGACTTTAACTTTTGGTATGATGTGTGTTGGGATTTGTGTTTCTTTTACTCCCACTTTTGATAACTTAAATTATCTTGTAAGTTTAGATTTAAACAACGAGATTTAAAAAAAGTAAAACCTTAAAAATTATCTGGGTCCAGTGCGCTTTCTCTTCTCAACTCTACCATCATATCCATGTTCACTTGAAAACATCAGGAGAGGAAATGGTATGCCAACTACTTGCTAAACATTATTGAATCCATTAAGAGTGCAAAAGTTTCACCTTTTGAACGGTGATGGTTTCAGTCGTAAGGCACAACTTTTACTCTAAGGAGGAAAATTCTTCATTTCCAATTTACATCATATTTTGACAATTATGTCAGCTTGCGTTCGGTGGTTAGTTAACAAGTGTTTCTAGACAAGTCTGCGTCTTCCATGCAAACTGCAGCAATCTGCTAGTGACCATAAGATCAGAAGGAGGTTTATTTGGGTGCAGAACCCTCTTTACGATATCAACAAAAGCAATAGACACAAACCATCAGGAACCACTCCCCAGCTGGTCAGAGAATACACATTTCTTCCAATTGGCTATATATTGGCAGCATATTGAGGCATTAGTATAACTTAGCAAAAACAGAAGCAGGTAGTCAAGGTAAAAAATAAAGGCATTTCTCAAAATTGTAAAATAATTCCTCCAAAGTTGTGCTTGACAAGTGCCAACATCCACAACAAAATCTGAACTTCCTTCATTCAGATAAAGTTCTGGAGACAAGAAGACTTCTCTCTTCTCCTATATGATGTACCAGGAGCTAATTTTATTCATGAACTACTGGTTTATCAGCATCATGCTTCTGGTTCCTGGACACGAGCCAGGAGGATTTAGCTGTTGTCTGTACGTGCATGAATCTCAGAAGGTCCCAAGGGTCAGAATTACTGATGGGATTTCCGGCTCTTGCAGCTCAGCTCACTAAAAAGAGCCGGCTCTTTTGGCTCCCAACCGGCTCTTCAGGTTGTTTTGTTGCTTTAAATAATTTATTATTAACAATAATATAAAATTATGCACAGAAGGAATTACTAATGTAAAAAAAACCTGTGGTTTTATTTATATATGTCTATATACAAATATATGTGGTGGCCCCTAGAGACAAAACACGTACAAACTCCAAAGCACATTTCTAGCATTAACTGAACTTCCAAAACAGAGCTACCTAGATCACTTAAATTACACAATTGAAAGCATATGTGTATTGTTTGTGTATTTTATACACAAGCACTCATATATATTCAGATCATTTAAAAAAAATGTTCATTTACCTGTTACTACCACACACCAAATCTGGTCGCTGGTACCGCGCCGGCTCGCGTCGTTCACTGAAGTTCTCGACTGACACATCACTAGTCAGAATGGTGGGTATTACGATGTAGATAAGCTGGCACAGGGAAATCAGATAATAAAGTGTTAGTTAAGAATTTATTACCGAAGCCAAGAAATACTTTCTCAAAAAAAGTGAGCCCTATGTCAATGAAATAGTTTTGTTTGTGTTGTTCAGCAGTGAGCATTTTAGTTTTATCCTTGTTTAACGAGAGTCAGACATGCAGGTGGAAAGATTATACAGCTCAAATAAATGAAAGGAAAACACATCAGAAAATCATGCTGGATCTATGCTGGATACTGATATGGACTGGACAGAAAACATCGATGCTCTATTATTTAATGTTCTATTGTCTAATATGAGAATTCTCATCTCAGTTGTATATTTTCTCAGTTTAAACATTTCATATGTGCTCTATTTTCTACTGTGAATTGAATAAAGTTTTACAAGATTGGAAAATAATTGCATTCTGCTTTTAGTTGAAGTGTCCCTGATTTTTTAGAACTGAGTTTGTAATGGTTTTAGTGTTTTGGAGTCCGTTATGTTCTCTGTGTATCTTATATTTCCTAGTTTAGTTTGCTTACACTCCACCATTTCCCTGTACACCTCCTCCATCTAATGCATGGTACACAGTGCAATAATGACAAAGTTAAATGTGAATCATATATATTTCACCTCTGTAATATTCTGGATATTTATAGTTGAGGGATTTGTAAATATTAGTGCTATTTCTTAAACTTGTAAACATTGTAATATTTTATGATTTAATCCAACTGTAACTCACATATTTCCTTAGGGATTAATAAAGTATTTTGATACCTAACAGTCATGTCCCTGTGTGCTCTCGTCCTCTCTCTCCTCCCATGCTGTCTTCCCTGGGTTCCATCAGTCTGCGTCTCAGTTCCTCCATATCTAGTTTTACTGTGATAGTCTCCTGTGTTTTGTGCGTCATGTTCAGTTTTGCTTGCCACTGTCCCATCTGTCTGTTGCCAGCCGTGTTCACCAGGTGTTTCCTCTTTGCCCTGATTCCCTCGTGTATTTGGTGCCTGCGTCTCCCTCGTTCCTTGACTGTGTGTTCTGCTCTTTCCTTAGTGTCCAGTCCAACCTTGTCTGGTTGTTGTAATTCTTAAGTCCAGCAATAAAGCTGCCTTTTGAGTTTAGTTTTTGTCTGAGAGTCTGCATTTTTATTCCTACTTGTCTCACAGTACATGACAGTAATGGTTTAGAATAAACAGAACTTGACGGTCACATTGACCATGATGGAAGTTAGGCGAAGTGGAGCGGTGTGTTACTGTAACAAAACAACAAACACCTACAGTTGTTTTCATATCTTTCTGGGGACATCTAACCAACATAATACTTTCCTTTAGCTGCTTACCCCAACTCTATCCACCAAATGAATGAATGCCTAACCATAACCTAATTGTAACCCTGACACTAAAACCACATTTTGAGTCTCAAAAATGTCTTCGAACGCATTTTTCTCCCCACAAGTAGAGTAAATTTCCGATTTTTGGTCCCCACAAAGATATGTAAACATGACACACGGATTGAAATGCACAAACTGTTTTGCTACAAATATAGCTCGTAGATGGACCAGCATACGTTCTAAACTGTAAGTGAAGCAAATTTTTCAGAGTTATTGGGTAATCAAAAGATGTGGAGGCAATGAATAAAAAGGTAACTACAGCTATTATACAGTCAGCAGTCCACTGAGCACAGAAGGCAGAAGTGGTGAGAGTGTATCATGGTGCAGTAAAGCAAGGACCAGAGCATTTGGGCAACTTGAGACTCATCATACACTGAAAACACTGGTCCACTACAAAAGAGTGCAAGCAGTGGAAAATGATCAGGCCTGCAATACTGCATCCACCACGCCCACCCCCCCTCCGCTGTCAGTGACATTGCACCGGATGAGGGAGGGGGAGACCTGCAACTAAAGGGAGGGAGATTTGCTTCTTGTCAACACTGGATTTTAATTTATAGTGCCCCAAAATGACATTTATTCAGACTAGGACTGCCACGATTAGTCGACTAGTCACAACTACGTTGACTATCAAAATCGTCGATGAATAATTTAATAGTCGACACGTCGTTTGAAGCTTTGTAAGATCCCAAAAGACGCAGGAATAAGTAGTAGGATTTAAGAGTGTAACAACGGACTGAAACAGAAGATGGCAACATTGCATGTACAAGGATGCCAGCTGCCGTTAAACCCCGAAGAAGAAGATGCAGTGTCCGGTATAGTAGCTGTGTCCAAATTCAGAAACCGCATCCTCCTGTGCCAGCATTTGTAGGCCGTTTACGTTATAGCAACACGACGAAGACTGTCCAAACTCAAAGACTCCGACAAATGCGGCCGACAAATGCGCCCTTCATTTCCCCAGATTTGAAGGATGGGTTGCTTTGTGGCCCAACCTATCCCATAATTTATAGTGCGGCCCTGCTCAGTTTCCAACAATGGCGGCAGCTAGTTAGTTTTAATATTACTCTTATTATTCTTTCTGGGTCACAAAATAAACGTTTAACACATTTTCAGGCGAGAATGTAGCTGTGTAAACTTCAAATATCTGCTCAGTTTATCAAGACATCACATATTTTAAAGCGCTCCGATGTTTTCGGAGACGTCTGTTAACCACCAGCTCGATAGCTAGCCGGGGTTTAAGGCTCACTAGAGCTGGTGAGAACAGCGGACTCTCGGTAAATCGTTTTCAAACCCACCGCCGTCTTTCGCTACTCAGGTTAAACATATATAAGTCACTTAGATAACTTAAAAATGTTATTGTTTGGCTTTTTTCAGTATTTGATTTGTTCCTGAGTAAATCGGTTTGGCTGAGATTAAAGTTATAGTTTTTACACAGCTTAATAAAAGTCAAGCAGACAACTGATCATCAGAAGTGTGAGATGCTCGAGAATATACTCCAGTGTCCCGTTATATTTTAGATAGTAAGGAGCAGACGGCTGAGTTTATTAAACTTTACCGAAACAATCTGCAAATTTCATTAAAATTTAATAAACTATCATCTTGTCTTTATTTTTAGTTAGCACATACCGTAAAAACACTTAAAGCTGTAAGCTAATGATAGTTAAATAAGAGCAGATGCATGCTGGTACAATAAGCTGTACGTTTTACGTCCAATGGATGCATGATCTGATTGGTCGACTAATCGCGAAAATAATCGGTGACTAGTCGACTATCAAAATAATTGTTTGTGGCAGCCCTAATTTAGACTATAGCTAGGTTATAGATATATAACTGTTACGTGTCTGCAGGTTGCATGTTTTCTTTCCCTCTCCTTTTATTTGCCATTCCCTCAGGTACGCAGATTGCAGGCTGGTGTCAATTTGGGGATCTCCAGCTAATTGGAGGAAGGAGGCTCTGATTGGACAAACCAGGAATGCACCCCTTGATAAGGAGGCTCACCTGTGGCTGGGCATGGCTCTCTTCCCTCCTTCGAATTGTTTGGCACATGTGTAAAGCTCCTCTGCTGTATTTCTTTTGTTTGATGGTTGTGGTGGGAGTAAAGTGGAGTAGGTAAGTTTGGGGACCCCATACACTTACTCACGTAGAGTGTTTTTGTTAGAAACACTAGGTAAGTTGGTGCCACCCATGTAATTTTGAGCTTGTTTTGAGTTGAGGTTTAGGGTCTTTTCCCCCTGTTTTTGTTTTTCTAGGGTAATAGCTCAGCTAAGTTTTGGTTTTGTCTTTTTTGTGGTTTTTTTTTTGGCACAACCTAACTGTCCCTTTCTCCCCCACATTTGTTGCTTGAATTCGGGTTATTTATTTTGTGAGAACGCTGCCATTAAACTTTTTTTTATAACACCTGTACCAGGTTTCCAGAGTGTTATCCTCTCCTGCCCTCGAGGAGATGTAACAATAACCTAGAGATAACCTAGAGTTTGTAACGTTGGGTTGTTTTGCGTGGTTGAGAGGAGGCGGCAAAACACCTAGCAGGCTAGTCGGAAGAACACCCACCCACGCTGGTATCGATAATCCACGGTGGTTCTTTAATACGCCTTCTTCAACAACCATATAAAAGCCCGGCTGAACGGCTGCGGCTCAACAACATAACGCCCAGCGTTCATACAACCCAAGCGTTGCAAACAAAACAAAACAAAAAGGTCTGGAGAAGAAAACATAAATCCGTCCCTCGTTAAGCACAAGCGTGCAGGCACGTGTCCTCATAATTCCAGAGAGAGAGAGCAGTGGCACAAACTGATGACACCATCAACCCTCGACTTGGGTGTCTTAAAGGGACACCACACCATAGTGGCTGTTACAAGTTCCAATTACAATCTAACATGAACACACAAACGCCTACACTCTTCCTATAATGTTGTGATTTCATTTATGGAGAGCTGTTGGTTACACCAACATTGCTTCGTATGTGTCTGCAGGGTTTTAGGTGAAAACAAAATATTTTCAGGACAGCGACCACATAGCTTGAAGTGTATGGAGATGAAATAAAGCACAAGACTGGACTTGAATTTCCAGAGCTCTGACTTTACAAATGCAGTGGAATTAATAACACCTAACCTCTGGAATAATTTCCTCTGGGATTAATAAATTAATCTGATGACTCCATACACAAAAAATCAAATCGCCCAATGTCAAGAGATTTATTCTAAACGACACTTCTTCAGCTGAGAGTCTAAGAGTGAAGACACACACAGACACTGCAGTTTTAACTTGCAAGGGCGTTTCACAGAGCGCTCACATCAGGGAGTGGGGCCCTGTGATCAGCGCCCTGTGCACTTGTCTTTTATTTATACAGAAGGAAAATGAAAACATTTGTTCAGTGGAATGTTGATGCGTGAGCATGTGCGTATGTAATTGTGCGTGTGCGAGGTCAGAACTGCTTGTTCAACTTCTTACTATCGCTGTGGGAAGATTCAGATAGAAATATCAGAACACGTTTTATAAAGAACAATCAGTTCTGAAAAGGACAATCAATTCTAAGCAGGGAAAAAGTCATCGTGCAGTATTCTAATTCTGGATAATGCACTTTTTAAAACTTCTGAAACCAGCTCCTTCATCTATTCGAGAGTGGAGCTGCTGGCACTAAGAACAAAGGCACAGACCGGCATGCGACACAACATCCCGACCGAGATCAAGAGGCTGCAAAGCTGGAGCGAAGAAAGCGGATCACCGGAGGTGATTCAAACCATCAATCCCGACAGTGATAATGGGCAACGTGAACTCGCTACAGAATAAAATGGATGAACTGTGTGCTCTGAACAACCACCAACTACACCGTGAATGCAGTTTGTTTATCTTCACGGAGACGTGGCTAACCTAGCTAACGCCACAGGCTAACGTAGACCTATGTGGTTTCACATCCATGAGAGCCGATAGGGACACACAGGCCAGCGGAAAAAGCAGATGTGGGGGACTCACTGTCTACATTAACAAGAGATACTGTAACCCTGGACACGTCTCCGTTAAAGTATCAGTATGATGTCCGGACCTGGAGTTGCTAGCCGTTAGCTTGCGGCCATGCTATCTACCTCGAGAGTTCAGTCATGTGATCTGTGTGTGTGTTTACATCCCTCCGAGGGCTGACGCAGCAGCTGCCTGTGAGGAAATACACACAGTTACAGCAAGACTGCAGACACAAAACCCCGAGGCTTTCATTATTATATCTGGAGACTTTAATCATGCCACACTGGATTCTATTCTGGCTGCTTTGCACCAGTTTGTGAATTGTCCCACACGGAGAAACAGGACAATTGACCTACTGTATGCTAATGTGAGAGATGCATACAGAGCCACCCCCCTCCCCCCACTGGGGAAGTCAGACCACAACCTGGTTTACCTACAGCCACAATACACAGCCCTCGTCCAAAGGCAGCCTGTCACAACGCGCTCCATCAGGCGATGGACCTGAGAAAAGGAGGATGCTCTGAGTGACTGTTATGACACCACAGACTGGGATGTGCTCCTGAGCCCACATGGTGAGGACATAGAGGGGGCGATGCCCTGTCTTACGGACTACCTCAACTTTTGTGTGGACACGGTCGCCCCTGCTAAGACGGTACGGTGTTATCCTAATAACAAACCGTGGGTAACACAGGAAGTCAAAGCTGTCCT
>NW_024585198.1:0-3554 GCF_018398535.1 Haplochromis burtoni
AGGTATGTTAATTCCAGTGTTTAACTGTCATCCTTCTTTTACATCAAAGGTATAAAACAGGTTTTGCTCCATTTCAGTTTCACATGTCTCAACATAAAGCCTTTTCTGAAGCTCAGAAAATTGTGACTCAGTCGTGCAGCTGTTTGGCAGATTTTCTTCCAGACTTTTATCTGATTATTTGTCAGGTTCCAGCAATGGTTGTGTAATGTGTGGTGTTCATAATCGTCTCTGGTACATTTGTTGTATGGGCAGTATGTGTCCATTGTTTGATTGTGTAATTACGTGTTACACACTGGCAATGCATGCCGGGAGATGGTAATACAGTCAGTAAAGAGTTGGTCTTACCGCACACAGTGGTCCCGCGTACTTATTCAGATTCAGTGTAAGAATCACACATGGTGTCAGAAGTGCTGTGTGACTTCTAAGACTCCATACATCTGCCGAGTGTGAGGAGAAGGGGAAGGTGGAAACGAAATGCCGAATGACGACGTAGACGATCGTCCGAGAGCAGCAGTTAGCACCGCGGCTAGCACCCCCAGCGCAACGTTGAGCATCCAACTACTGAAGCCCTTTGATTTTTCCAAACCACACGAATGGACAAGATGGGTCCGTCGCTTCGAGAGATTCCATCAGGAAAGTAATCTGTCTGCGAGCTTGGAGCAAAATCAAGTGAACACTCTCATATATTGTATTTGTATGGGAGACGAAGCGGATGACGTCCTGTGCGGACTCGAGTTATGTAGTGATGTAGACCAGCGGGACTATGCTAAAGTGAGAGATAGCTTCCACAACTTTTTCATTGTCAGGAAAAATGTTGTTTATGAGCGCGTACGTTTTAATATGCGCAAACAAGAGCCAAATGAGACTGTTGATGCATTCGTGACTACCTTGCATGCATTAGCAGAGCACTGTAACTACGGACCGCTCCACGATGAGCTGATAAGAGACAGAATAGTAGTGGGCTTGGTAGACACGAGGCTGTCTGAGCACATGCAGATGGAAAAAGACTTGGACTTGGATAAAGCTATAAATATGGCCAGGCAGTCAGAAGAAATCAAAAAGCAACAGTCAGCTTTGAGAAGTGAAACAAATGTAATGCAAATAAATGCGAAAACAGTTGACAGAGTGATACAAAAGCACGACAAAACAAAGTTCAACATGTTCAAAAATAAAACTGTCAAAACACAACAGCAATATAGCAAAAGACAAAGTAATAAATGCTACAAGTGCGGAGGCTCTCCACAGCCGAAACCTGAGTGCCCAGCGAATGATGCAAAATGTCATTTATGTGGAAAAAAAGGTCACTATCAGCGTGTCTGCAGACAAAGCAAGACAGTGCAAAGTATTGAGGAGGAAGAGGAGCAAGGTTTCTTCCTAGGCTCAGTTTCCAGTGACGGCCAGGCGTGGACAGCCATCATACAAGTGAAAGATGCAAAAATCACTTTCAAACTGGATACTGGAGCAGATGTGACTGTAATAGCTGACTCGGACTTATCAAAGATTTTTGCTAACGAACACAGACCAGTTCTCCAGCAGCCAGAAAAACCTTTGTTAGGCCCTGGAAAAACACCACTGGACGTTGCAGGTTTTACAAAGCTACAGCTCAACTACGGAGCGAAACAGACAACAGAGAAGGTCTATGTTGTAAGAAACCTGAGCACTCCACTGCTAGGCCTGCCCGCCATTACAGCTCTTGGCCTGCTGGTGCGAGTTGACGCGGTTTCAATGGACACTCTGAAGACTACTTACCCTAAACTTTGCAATGGTCTAGGGAAAGTGCAGCGGGCCTATCACATTAAACTCAAACCGAATGCTGTGCCGTACTCACTCAAAACTCCGCGAAGGCTTCCTCTGCCTCTGATGGGAAGGGTAAAAGAGGAACTCCAACGAATGGAAGAGCTTGGTGTCATTACCCGAGTTGAGGAACCAACGGATTGGTGTGCCGGCATGGTTGTTGTTCCAAAGAAAAACAGCCCTAGGCTAAGACTTTGCGTAGACTTTACCGGACTAAATGAGTATGTGTGCAGGGAAAAATATGTGCTGCCATCGGTTGAACAAAGTCTCGGAATGCTCGCAGGAGCCAAAGTGTTTAGCAAACTGGATGCCAACATGGGCTTCTGGCAGATTCCCCTGTCCGATGAGTCTGCCAAACTCACCACCTTCATCACACCCTTTGGGCGGTTCCACTTTAACCGCCTACCGTTTGGGATCAACTCAGCGCCCGAACACTTTCAGCGCATGATGGCGGAGGTCATCGAGGGTCTCGAAGGAGTGGTGTGTCACATTGACGATGTGTTGGTGTGGGGACGTAACCATCAGGAGCATGATTCCCGTCTCCATGCTACACTGCAAAGACTGGAAAAAGCAGGCATAACGCTGAATGTTGAAAAATGCGAGCTCTCCCACAGCAAGGTTGCTTTCTTGGGTCACATCACAGCGGATACAGGAATCAGTCCTGACCCAAAGAAAACAGAGGCGATTATAGAAATGACAGAGCCAACTAATGTGTCAGAGTTGCGCAGTTTTCTGGGTATGGTGAATCAAGTGGGCAAGTTCATCCCCCATTTAGCCGAAAAAGACAAAGCCCTGCGAGATCTTCTTTCCAAAAAGAACGCATGGTATTGGGGAACTGACCAAGCGAGAGCTTTCAAAACATTGCGAGATGCCCTGACCTCACCCCAAGCACTTCCAATGTATGACCCCAACAGAGACATTAAAGTATCAGCAAATGCTTCATCCTATGGTCTCGGAGGTGTTCTTTTGCAGCTGTGGAAAGAAGGATGGTGACCAGTGGCATATGCATCGAGGTCCCTTTCTCCTACAGAACAACGATATGCACAAGTGAAAAAAGAGGCACTGGCGTCTAGATGGGCGTGTGAGCGTTTTCGTGATTTCCTGATTGGTAAACATTTTTGTCTTGAAACGGACCACAAACCTCTCGTTTCCTTACTGGGAAGTCAAGCTCTGGATCTCTTGCCACCCAGGATCCAGCGATTCAGAATGAGACTCATGCGTCATTCGTACACTGTGCAGTACGCCCCAGGGAAATGCTGGATGTGGGGGTCCTTGGCTGGTGTGGTTACATGTGGTCTGCGGTTGTGAGGCCGGTTGGATGTACTGTCAAATTGTCCGAAACACCTTTGAAGATGGCGTATAGAGAAATGAACATTCATTTCACAGGCAACAGCTCTGGTATACATTCCTGCAGTCAATTGTACGCTCCCTCAAAAGCTGTGACATCTGTAGCATTGTGCTGTTTGATCAAACTGCATATTTCAGAGAGATCTTTTATTTTGGGCAGTCTAAGACTAAGGCACACCTGTGCAATATTCATACTTTCTAATCAGCACATGCCACACCTGTGAGGTTGGATGGATTATCTCAAAAACGAGAAGTTTCCACTAACACAGATTTAGACAGATTTGTGAAGAATATTTAATAGTAAGAGGTCCTTTGTGTATGTAGAAAATGTTTCAGATCTTTAAGTTCAGCTCATGAAAAATGGGAGCAAAAACAAAAGTGTTGAGTTTATATTTTTGTTGAGTGTATAATGT
>NW_024585198.1:3574-9686 GCF_018398535.1 Haplochromis burtoni
CAACTGAAAAGCGACAGTGTGTGTGCTCGCGTCATGGACATGTGCACCGAAGGCTGGCCAGAACATGCAAAACAAGAGCCTTTACTGCAAAATTACTGGCCTGACCGAGCCACGCTCACTGTTGAAGATGGCCTTTTGCTAAAAGACAAACGGCTTGTCATTCCTTCAGCAATGAGAAACAAGGTACTGGAAAAACTACACGAAGGACATCAAGGTGTTGTAAAATGTAAAGCTCGTGCACGCCAAACAGTGTGGTGGCCCGGGCTGAGTCAACAAATTTCTGAGATGGTGCTCAAGTGCAAAACATGTATTCAAGAAAGACACAATAACAGTGAGCCACTTATGCCAACAGAATATCCTGCCCACCCATGGCAGAGAGTGGGCACAGATCTTTTCGAGCTGGGGGAAAACCTACCTTCTCGCTGTTGACTATCACTCTAGCTTTGTTGAGATTTCTTTGTTAAACAGAACAAAATCAAACGATGCATCATTACTCACCTGAAATCTTTCTTTGTCCGTCATAGCATCCCAGAGGTCCTCGTGTCTGATAATGGGCCGCAGTATTCAGGTCAAATCTTTACAGACTTCACAGCAGCGTACGGCTTTAAACACATCACAAGCAGCCCCAAGTTTCCGCAAAGTAATGGAGAAGCAGAACTTGCTGTGCAGACTGTAAAAAAGCTTCTGAAAAAAGCAGCTGATCCTTATCTAGCTCTTCTTGCCTATAGAGCTACACCACTGCAGTCTGGATACAGCCCCGCAGAGTTTTTAATGGGCAGACGTCTGCGAACCAAACTGCGATACTTCCATCGCAGCTGGAGCCTACACTGCCGGACGACGCACTGCTCGCTCAAAAGGAAAGGGAGAAGAAGATGATGGACATGGCAAACTTCAACAGGCGCCACCGCGCAAAACCTTTATGCAGCCTGTCCCCAGGAGAGCAAGTTTGGGTGACTGATGTCAAAACTACAGGCACTGTTATCCAAAATCATTCTCCACCCCGATCATACACAGTGGAGTTACCACAAGGGACTGCGAGGTGTAATCGCGTGCATTTGATTCCTTTAAGTTCACCCGTGCATGAACCTCCTAATGTGCCTGTGTTGCAGAAGCCTCAAACACCCAGTGTGATCCTTGCTACAACTGTTAACACTGATGTGGTCAGAACCAAGTCAGGGAGGGCAATAGTTAAACCTAAAAAGTTAGATCTGTGAGAGAAAAAAAGAAGTTGTTATATAACTGTGTTACAATAGTTTTGTAGAGCACAGTAAAATAAATCTAAAAAGAGTTGTCAAAAAAAAAGAAGAAGAAGAGAGAGACGGGGGAAAAAAGGAAACAAAAACAAAAGGTCAAAAATGTAATGCAGATTGTTTGCCAGATGTTCTTGTATGGCTTTGAAAAAGAGAGAAAAAAGAAAGAAAAAAAAGAATCAAAAGGTCGAAAGTTCTGTCCTGAGCAAAGTAACATTCTGTTTTTGTTTAAAAGGGGGAGATGTGGTGTTCATAATCGTCTCTGATATATTTGTTGTATGGGCAGTATGTGTTCATTGTTTGATTGTGTAATTACATTTTACACACTGGCAATGCATGCCGGGAGATGGTAATACAGTGAGTAAAGAGTTGGTCTCACCGCACACAGTGGTCCGCGTACTTATTCAGATTCAGAGTAAGAATCACACATAATGTAGCCGCTCAAACACAGATGGCGTTAAGATGGATTCAATTTGTGGCTACAGATCCAGATGAAATTAGCCCCAGACCTTTGAGGAACTGTGCAGATCAACTCTGTGAGGTTATCACATACATCTTTAACCTTAGTCTCAGTCTGCAGAGGGTCCCCATTCTGTGGAAAACCTCCTGCATTGTGGCGATCCCAAAGACAACACACCCCAACGAGCCGAACCACCTCAGACCTGTTGCCCTGACTTGACACCTGATGAAGGTCATGGAGAGGATCTGCACCACCTTCGTTCACTAGTCGGGAGCGATCTAGACCCACTGCAGTTTACCTACCAGCCGAACATCGGGGTGGATGACGCAGCCTATTAATTAATGAAAGACCAAGACAGACTTTTAATTCATTTGAAAGCCTGATGCTTAGCCTCGTCCACCCCAGCTGTGAAACTCAGAAACCAGTCTTACTTGTTATCATCTATCGTCCACCTGGGCCTTACACAGAGTTTCTGTCTGATTTCTCAGACTTTTTATCTAATTTAGTTCTGAGCTCAGATAAAATAATTATTGTGGGTGATTTTAACATCCATGTAGATGCTAAAAATGACAGCCTCAACATGGCATTTAATCTGTTATTAGACTCAATTGGCTTCTCTCAAAATGTAAAAGAACCCACCCACCACTTTAATCACACTCTAGATCTTGTTTTAACATATGGCATAGAAACTGAACATTTAACAGTGTTTCCTGAAAACCCTCTCCTGTCTGATCATTTCCTGATAACATTTACATTTACAATAATTGATTACACAGCGGTGAAGAGTAGACTTTATCAAAGTAGATGTCTTTCTGAAAGCGCTGTAACTAAGTTTAAGAATATAATCCACCCACTGTTATCATCTTCAATGCCCTGTACCAACACAGAGCAGAGCAGCTATCTGAACGCTACCCCAACAGAGGTCGATTATCTTGTTAATAATTTCACCTCCTCACTACGTACGACTCTGGATACTGTAGCTCCTGTGAAAACTAAGGCCTCAAATCAGAAGTACCTGACTCCGTGGTATAATTCTCAAACACGTAGCCTAAAGCAGATGACTCGTAATCTGGAGAGGAAATGGCGTGTCACAAATTTAGAGGATCATCATTTAGCCTGGAGAAATAGTTTGCTGCTTTATAAGAAAGCCCTCCGCAAAGCCAGAACATCTTACTATTCATCACTGATTGAAGAAAATAAGAACAACCCCAGGTTTCTCTTCAGCACTGTAGCCAGGCTGACAAAAAGTCAGAGCTCTGTTGAGCCAACCATCCCTTTAACGTTAACTAGTAATGACTTCATGAACTTCTTCACAAATAAAATTTTTATCATTAGAGAAAAAATTACCAGTAATCATCCCACAGATGTAATATTATCTACAGCTACTCTTAGTACCATTGATGTTAAGTTAGACTCTTTTTCTCCAATTGATCTTTCTGAGTTAACTTCAATAATTACTTCCTCCAAACCATCAACGTGTCTTTTAGACCCCATTCCTACAAAACTGCTCAAAGAAGTCCTGCCATTAATTAATTCTTCGATCTTAAATATGATCAACCTATCTCTAATGATCGGCTATGTACCACAGGCCTTCAAGCTGGCTGTAGTTAAACCTTTACTCAAAAAGCCATCTCTAGACCCAGCAGTCTTAGCTAATTATAGGCCAATCTCCAACCTTCCTTTCATATCAAAAATCCTTGAAAGAGTAGTTGTCAAACAGCTAACAGATCATCTGCAGAGGAATGGTTTATTTGAAGAGTTTCAGTCAGGTTTCAGAGCTCATCACAGCACAGAAACAGCTTTAGTGAAGGTTACAAATGATCTTCTTATGGCCTCTGACAGTGGACTCATCTCTGTGCTTGTCCTGCTAGACCTTAGTGCAGCATTCGATACTGTCGACCATAATATCCTATTAGAGCGATTAGAACATGCTGTAGGTATTACAGGTACTGCGCTGCAGTGGTTTGTATCATATCTATCTAATAGACTCCAGTTTGTGCATGTAAATGGAGAGTCCTCTTCACACACTGAGGTTAATTATGGAGTTCCACAGGGTTCAGTGCTAGGACCAATTCTGTTTACATTATACATGCTTCCCTTAGGCAGCATCATTAGAAGACATAGCATACATTTACACTGCTATGCTGATGACACCCAGCTCTATCTGTCCATGAAGCCAGATAACACACACCAATTAGTTAAACTGCAGGAATGTCTTAAAGACATAAAGACCTGGATGGCCGCTAACTTTCTGCTTCTTAATTCAGATAAAACTGAGGTTATTGTACTCGGCCCTGAAAATATTAGAAATATGGTATCTAACCAGATTCTTACTCTGGATGGCATTACCTTGGCCTCCAGTAACACTGTGAGGAACCTTGGAGTCATTTTTGACCAGGACATGTCCTTCAATGCACATATTAAACAAATATGTAAGACTGCTTTCTTCCATTTGCGCAACATCTCTAAAATTAGAAATATCCTGTCTCAGAGTGACGCTGAAAAACTAGTTCATGCATTTATTACTTCCAGGCTGGACTACTGTAATTCATTATTATCAGGATGTCCTAAAAACTCCCTGAAAAGCCTTCAGCTAATCCAAAATGCTGCAGCAAGAGTCCTGACAGGGACTAGAAAGAGAGAGCAGATTTCTCCTGTTTGCTTCCCTTCATTGGCTTCCTGTTAAATCCAGAATTGAATTCAAAATCCTGCTCCTCACATACAAGGTCTTAAATAATCAGGCCCCATCTTATCTTAATGACCTTGTAGTACCATATCACCCTATTAGAGCACTTCGCTCTCGCTCTGCAGGCCTACTTGTTGTTCCTAGAGTATTTAAAAGTAGAATGGGAGGCAGAGCCTTCAGTTTTCAGGCCCCTCTTCTGTGGAACCAGCTTCCAGTTTGGATTCAGGAGACAGACACTATCTCTACTTTTAAGATTAGGCTTCAAACTTTCCTTTTTGCTAAAGCATATAGTTAGGGCTGGACCAGGTGACCCTGAATCCTCCCTTAGTTATGCTGCAATAGATGTAGGCTGCCGGGGATTCCCATGATGCATTGAGTTTTTCCTTTCCAGTCACCTTTCTCACTCACTATGTGTTAACAGACCTCTCTGCATTGAATCATATCTGTTATTAACCTCTGTCTCTCTTCCACAGCATGTCTTTATCCTGTCTTCCTTCTCTCCCCAACCGGTCGCAGCAGATGGCCGCCCCTCCCTGAGCCTGGTTCTGCCGGAGGTTTCTTCCTGTTAAAAGGGAGTTTTTCCTTCCCACTGTCGCCAAAGTGCTTGCTCATAGGGGGTCATATGATTGTTGGGTTTTTCTCTGTATCTATGAAGCGCCTTGAGGCGACTTTTGTTGTGATTTGGCGCTATATAAATAAAATTGAATTGAATTGAATCTACCTGCTGCACGGGCCTTCTCTCAGCTGGAGAGTGCCAGGTGCACTGTGAAAGTCATGTTTTGTTTTGTTGTTTCAATTTTTCCAGTGCCTTCAACACAATGCAGCCCTCAGTGCTAAGTGAGAAGTTGGAGTGGACCATCAGTTGTCCACTGACTATCTTACCAGGAGACCCCAGTATGTGAGGCTGTGAGACTGTGTGTCACTTGCCATCTCCAGAAGTTCTCAGATGACACCGCCACTGTGGGTCGAGTGTCGGAGGGAAACGGACTGGAATACGGGGGGGGGAGTCATCAACAGTATTGGGCAAGTTACTTTGAAAAAGTAATTACTTATAGTTACTAGTTACTTCTTCAAAAAAGTAACTGAGTTAGTTAATGAGTTACAATATTCTAAAAGTAATTAATCACTTGAAAAGTAACTATTGCGTTACTTTAAAAAATAAAAATTTTAACCCTCTGGGGTCCAGGGTATAATTGATCATTTTAACTACTTTTGATTTTCCCACATTTCACCTTTAAAAACTATTTACTTTGCCTTGTTTGGTATCATTCTTTTCAGCACAACCTCACATGTCTGAATTTACAGTTATGTTTTAATTTTGACATACTGTATTAACACTATTGATCTAAAATCAGACAAAAAACATAATATCCGACTAGAAAAAATTATATTTTTACTGTAACAACCACAAACATGTTTAATGAATCATATTTAATAACCTTAAATGCAAATATAAATTGTCAATTTTAAAATCCTATGCACAAGTTTTGCAAACAACAAAGTTATTTGCATCCATTTACCTTTATTTTTACTTATTTTTTTTAAATAACCATTTGAAACTATTTACAGAACAATCAGCTGTTCTGCATTCAGTAAGATGCCACACAAATTATTTGAGCCTCTCCAAAAACATAATTTCTGTCCACTATAAAGGAGAACATCACAGCCTGATACCTGCAGGTCTGACAGCAGCAGGTGTATCACTCCTGTTTCTAC
>NW_024585199.1:0-5503 GCF_018398535.1 Haplochromis burtoni
TTTTCTCAGTTCATGGGCAGTTATTTTGCGCCTTGGTTTTTCCACACGCTTCTTGCGACCCTGTTGACTATTTTGAATGAAACGCTTGATTGTTCAATGATCACGCTTCAGAAGCTTTGCAATTTTGAGACTGCTGCATCCTTCTGCAAGATATCTCACTATTTTTGACTTTTCTGAGCCTGTCAAGTCCTTTGACACATTTCATGTGTCGAAATAAAGGGGGGTTTAGGGTTTAATAATTTAATTGTTTAATAATTTAGGATCATTTTAGGACCTTTTGGGTTTTTGATCATTTGGATATGGTAAAACTGAAACTGTTATTTTTATCTTAAGGTTAAAGGATTAAAGTGAACTGAATCCTGTTAAGAAGATACAATGCCAGTGTTTTTAAAGCTGTATACAAATCTTAGAGGGAAATTGTGGGACACGTTGACAAAAAGATATGCTTTGGGGAAAATTAGTGAAGGTTGAAGGAGTAGAAAAGGTTTGATTTCTTTTTTGATTTCTAGAAGAAGTGTTTATAATGTAGGCTCACATACAGATATTACATAGATTTATTTTTAGGATAAAGGGGAGAGCTTATAAGTAGAAATGATTTTTATACATATTGCATTTTGTGCTTTTAAAGGAGTTGTGGCTCAATTTGTCTCTTGAGGGTCATGAGCCTTTGGCTAGCGCTATGATTAGTCTTATGCTGAATTTGAGTATGTTAAAGAGCATAAGGGGGTGATTTTTGTGTGCAAATTGTGTGGTTTTAATGAGACTTTCGGTGTATTGAGGAGGTGAAATTATGTGGTGGCAATACTTGTGTGTTTAAGGTTGTTGAGGTTGTTGTGGTGATGGGTTGATTCGGTCAGTTAGGTTTGGGTTGTTGTTGTTTTGTTTTAATAGAGGGAGTTTTAGGAAACATGGACATGTCTGAGGGGCCCATTAGTTTGTAACAGTGCACTTAAAGAAAACCTGTCAGGTGATTTTGTTTTGTGTTTTGTGAGCTAATAATTAGCTCTCTTTTTCTCATTTTTGTTCTAAGCAGGCCTGCAACAGCGCTGAAAATTCTCGAGGAGAGCAAATATAAAGGGGGCTTTCCAGATTACAATTGGCTGAGGAGAGCTACGATCAAGGTCGTGAGTCCCTGTAAAACGGATTTTATGCGAGTCAATCCAGTCCAAAAGCATAAAGAAATATTTTCCTATGGAAAATAAAAATGAATGAGCTCATTTTGCTGAGGGTGGAGTATCTGATGAAGTTGCGCTAAGAAGCTCCACTATTAGCAAAAATATGGTGTGACTGCATGTGAGTGAATGTGTTTGACCCGATGAAGGTGTGGATGAATACATGTGGACAAACAATTTGCTTTTACCAGAGAAAATTTCTGTTTTATTGACTGGTGTTAGATTATGGGATTATGGTATATTGTTGGGAGAATGCCAAATGTTAAAGGGGAAACATTTTTGATATAACTCATGTTACCATTAATTGAAGAAAGACATGACTGATAACTGTTCTGTTTTAAGTTTATTTTTATGACATAGATTGGATCATGAGTGGGGAAACTTCTTTTGACCCATTTTGCCAAAGGAAAGGAAGTTGCCTAATAATTATGCACACCTGATATAGGGGGTTGATGTCATTAGACCACACCCCTTCTCATTACAGAGATGCACATCACCTAATATGCTTAATTGGTAGTAGGCTTTCAAACCTATACAGCTTGGAGTAAGACAACATGCATGAAGAGGATGATGTGGACAACATACTCATTTGCCTAATAATTCTGCACTCCCTGTATTTCTGGCAGAAGAGACTCACCATTGAGATGAATAAGCTCTGACCACCGACCAGCCGGAGTGTTCTTGGGAAGGAGCTCACTGTTTGTCTCAAAATATGCATCACAAAGCTTCCTGTAGAGTTTGCTTTGTTATATATTTTTTTTTCTCTGCAAATGTGTTTTAGCTGAAGTCATATTATCAGGACACAAATAAAAAAAATATTTTATCTGTTGTATCCTTTGTCTTTTGTATATTTAGTGTAACAGGTTGTAATTATGTTCTTCTCACATGTAATACTGAGACATCTGTGTCCAAGTATTTGGACAAAGATGCAATTTTTGCTTCAGTTCATGGAGTTTAAGAAAATTATTACAAAGCTGTTTAGGAACTGAAACTATTTCTCTTTGTAGTTTCCATTTTCAAATGCTTTGGTTCTTCTTCATAAACGGGCCAAATAAATCAGTGACCCATGGTGGCTAAAATGAATTTGGAGGCTTTACGCCTCACAGGATTTGTGTTAATAAAATAATCACCGTAATTTAAAAATCACATTAACTCTTTTCTTCCGAACTGAAATTTGCATTATTATCAGCAGGAGAGCACTGAAGTGTGAAGTGATTTTAGACAAGGTCAGGCCGAAGTCTCCATGGACTATGATGTTCACAGATGACTATGTGATTTGCAGCGAGAGGTAGATAGAGGTATGTAGTGAAAGCAGATGAGTTAACTAAATACATGGGGTCAACCATCCAAAGCAATGGATAGTGTACAAGAGAGGTGAAGAGTGTAGGTAGGATGGAGTGGGAATAGACAGGTGTAAGAGATTTTGGTGGCATAGGCAGAGCAGCAAGCATGAAAGCTAAATTTTACTAAGATGGTAGTGAGACTTGCTATGATGTATAATCTGGAGACAGTAGCACAAATAAAAAGTTAAGTTAAAATCCTTGAAAAGGCCATACCAGTGATATTTCCTACCCATTCATTGAAATATGTCTCACGTGACATGTGTACCAAATGAAAATCCAGAAGTAGATCAGTATTATCATCAAAGAAAAAGATGAGGTTCCTGCGTTCCAGCCGATAAATATTACACCAGTGTAATAATTTGGGAAGATCACACATGAACTCGTAATCAGGCATTTTCCAATGCACATTTGGGCCTCTGGGCAGTGGCCATAAATTTGCAGCAGCCCATTTGTTCATTTCTTGTCCAGCGATCCATCATCATCTCGTTATCATCCTGGGCCACTTGGATGAAAAATGCCAGGGCCAATTGTTTTGTCCCAGTCCAGCCTGAGATAGACCTTGGTTGGTTGTCACACTTTGTCTTGCCTTACATGAATTAGTAATCACTGAAACATTCTTCAATATCAAATTGTTAAATTGAAGTTTAAATTGCTAAATCTTATAAAGCTCTATAGCTCTGTCTATAACCTTTATAGCTCTGTTATTACTGACATTTGTCGGTAATAACAGTCTGGTGGTCTCTGTCAGAGTAGAAGAAGTCATATTATCATATTATTGGTCGGTGATCAATAATATGATATAAGATGCCAGAAACTTGAGAAAATAATTTCACAGAGGTGACACTAGATGTCGCCTTAGTGGTTCTGTCATTAGAACTTGTAGGAAGTTCTCCGACTTTTCAAAGCCAGCACAGACTTCGTGATTGCATGGATCAGTGGGCCTGTGTTCAATGCAACTGATGTAAAGATTATGTTAAAAACACATCGAATGAAAATATTCTGTCTTCATTAAAACCATACAGTGTGTATCCTTTGACATCACAGTACAGAGTGAAAAAGCTCATTTGCTCTCACCTGATGTGGCTCTAAGGCGATTTTCAGTGTCTCCAGTAGGTGGCAGTGGCTGCTCAGACAAATGAGTGACTGATAAAGTAATCCCTTACAAAAGTAACGCAGGCCAGTCATGGTAATGGAAGTCAACAGCAACACAGAACTAGTATTCTGGTATGTTTCAGATTAATAAACCTCAGTGTGCACCTGCACGAACATTGTCTTCCTTCAGTGTGTAACAACTTACTGAAGGTTCAACAAACGCTTTCTCAGTAGCTGAGTGCTGTAACTGTTTTGATTTTGTTGAGGTTCTAATGAACACTAAACTGTACAGACTCTCAGAACATGGCAGAAAGTAGAGAAAACAGCTGAGAGAAAATATTAATGATGTTAAATCCTAAAATTGGAATCTGATTTTTCTATTAGCTGGGCGGGCCTCCTTCCACTTTCAACACTTCTCTTCTCAGCAGAGGCGCACTGCGCTTTTACGCATGAGTCTAGAGGCACTGTGTCTCAGAGCAGAGTGCCGTGCAGACCTTCAGTGTATGACGGTGTCCCAGACACAAGTATCACTGCTGCTACAAGATGATCCTGCTGCTCGCTCTGCTTTCTGTTCTTTTGGGAAAACCGAGTTTGTGCCTGGTGGAGGATGGAGGCTTTACATTTGATGGAAACATCCGCCAATTAGCCGTGACCCGCAACACGGTTTACATCGCCACAGAGGAGAGGCTGTACCAGCTGAGCCACGACCTGACTCTGATCAACAGTCTGACCCAGAGGGGAATAATAAAGACCGGAAACCAGCAGGATGATGTGCAGTTTCACCGGGTTTCTGACACAGCTGAGTGGAACGCAACTTTCAGCATCAACGTGTTGTTGCCTTTTACAAGCAATGACGCTCTGATCAGCTGCGGTGTGACTGACGATGACTGCAGTTACTGCGAGGTTCTGGACCTGAAGAACATCTCCAACCTTCTGTACAGAGAACACATCCAGGTGGGACCTCTGAAAAGCAGCAGCAGGTCAGTCAGCTTTCTGGTGGATGTGAAGAAGAAAACTCAGACTGACACTTACATTCTGACCGCGATCCAACAAAACAGAGAAAAGCCCGAAAACAACAAGTGTGGTATCAATCAGAAGACTATCATCCTTCATAATACAGATAACAAACAAGGTGGAGGTATATTTTCTCTAACTGATGGAGCTTCAGGCACACCTGGGATCACAAGTAAAGGTGATGTGGAGTTTGTTGACGGGTTTCAGCTTAATTCAACCATCTATCTGTTCTCCAACGCGCTCTCAGCTCAAACAAACAGAGTCCGTCTCATTTGGCTCAAAGGCGAAAAAAGCAAAACTGATACACTCAAGTCTCTGCGGGGCGCGACTCTCAGTGTCTCTGACGGTGACAGCAGCAGACTTGTGGCCTCCTCAGTCATCCCGGGGGAGCAGCCGGTGCTTTGGAGCGGCGTGTTCAGTGTGGATGGAGGAGATACCGACACCAAGCTGATGGTGTTTGACATCAGCCCTGATTACAGCAGGAACACCGACAGAGATCCAGACTTCTACACCTCTGTGCCATCAGAAGTGACGGTGGGTCGCTGTATAACTTCTAAACATGTTCTGAATGGTTCCTGAATGTAGTTTCCATCTGTTCCTCCACATTTTCACGTGGACAATCATGAAAGCAAAATGTTCACAGAGAGGCAGATTACTTTATCACACAGTGTGGTCACAAAACTAGAAACATCAATCGATTCAGACTCAGTCTGCTACTTCACATAAACAGTTAATGTTAGGCTCAAACTTTCCCATAAAAAACACTTATTTATTTTTATATATATATATATATATATATGGAGGGTGAAGGTAACGGTGGTCCCCGTGGTAATCGGAGCACTAGGTGCGGTGACTCCCAAGCTAGGCGAGTGGCTCCAGCAG
>NW_024585199.1:5523-9662 GCF_018398535.1 Haplochromis burtoni
ATATATATATAAACCTATTATACATATATATATGTATAATAGGTTTATATAATGTAAAAATACATATAGTAAATGAATTCATATTTGTATTTTTATGAATATAAAAAGGAGAAGCCAATAATTACCATAATTAAAAAAAATAAGATAGATAGAAAATATGAGGCAAAAAGCGGTTTAAAAAACAATATCTCTGTTAATTTCTACACAAAATCAAAGAAATTCAAAAGTTTTACTGAAGACACAAGAAAAAGGAGTCTGAATTATTTAAGCTGCTGGTATGTCTGCTGGTGCATGTGACAAACAAACTGAGTTTCACTGAATGATGTTTGACTTCATCACTATTTGATCAACATCAGTTTCAAATCTTTTTATTTTATATTTTTAACAAAAAGAAATTAAAATCAACCATTGCACTGGAGGTTAGTTTTCTGTCCTACAATAAAGTTTTCTGATTTATGACAAACTTTGAAATGTAAAAAAATGTAATATTAGAAATATACAATGAAATAATATTTTAAAAATAGCACTTCACCATCCTGAAGCAAAATGCTGCTTGGTCTCAGTGATGCTACACCTTCAGCTAAAACTGCTGAGAGTACAAATCATTACTTGGAAAAACTTCTATTTGCTTCTGTAGGAGTTCCCCTTGTGTTACAATATTTTGCCATCGTAACGGCTGCTGATCAGTTTGCTTTGACTTCTACTTTTTTTTTCTTTGATACCCAGATGTTGCTTTGTTTCTGTGATGTGGAGGCACATCCCACTACGAAATGGACTAAACTACTGTTTATCATTTGTAAAGGGTGAAGGCGGTATGAAAGAGCCGTTACCTTTTTGGAATTATAGTTCAGTCACTCCACCACGCCGTTCTAACCATAACAGTGATTACTTGGAAATATTTTTTAAAAATGCAAACAAAAAGACACTTTCCATCCCTACATTACCACGGTTCCTCATATCAATGGGTCTCTAAATTCTCAGTGCCACTGTCCCCACACTCTCATGCTCCTAGTGAGAGGTCAGTTAATTAGTCACTAGCAGAGGTGCTGCTGTGGTGACAGATGTCAGTTGTGGTCATTGCTCTCATGTGACTTCATAAAGATTCATTATCTGTATAATAGTTACTCCCATACTTCATGAAATGCTGTGAACCCTTGAAATAGCACATTCTTTAATTATATATGAGAAAACTGCATCATAGTTGATTCAGTTTATTCACCATTAAATCATATTTGAATGATTTTCAAGCTGAGTATGTGATTTCTCAAGGTGTAAACACAATTAATGAATATGCTGTTTGGGTTCATAGACTTAAAGCACTTCATTAGGTTTGGAGGGAATACAACTTATTTCTATTTTAACCATCTTGAGTTCTAATTTTAACATATCTACAATATCAGATTTGATGATCAGTGTGTTTGTTTCTCAGCCAAAGATCCTAAAACCTAAGGCAGTCCTCTTCAGGCACAGCTACATGACCTCTGTGCTGGCAGTGAGGCAGAGAGGCTGGATGGTTTTCTTCATTGGGACAGGAGACGGCCAGCTCATTAAGGTGTGTATGAAATGAAACATCTAAAGTACTTAGTTTACCAGCCTGATTTTAAGATGCCATTTCATCATCCTGAAATGCACTGGCTTCCTCACATGAAACAAACATGAAAGATAGTTCTGTCACCAAAATATATTTGTTGAATTAGCATCTATTCATAAAATCACGAACAACCATTGACCCAAGATAAATAAAAACCAAAACTTTTTAAGAGGCAAATTATTCATGATTTTTTAGCTTGCTTATTTGAACTAGTCTCATTTTATTTCATTGTTGAAGTCTGCTGCAAACTGCAGTCACTTGTGGTCCCTGTAGCTTCTTTGTGTGCTCTTAGTCTCACTGTGAGTTCATCTGCTCACACACTGCAAGGTTTTGTTTGTGGAGTGGAGAGATGAGAGCTGTGACCCTGAAAGCTCAAAAAGCTTCAACAAGTATTTTATTGAATATGATGAGAGCGAGGTTGCATGTTCTCCCCGTGTTTGCGTGGGTTCCCTCCGGGTACTCCGGCTTCCTCCCACCGTCCAAAGACATGCAGCTTGTGGGGATAGGTTAATTGGATAATCCAAATTGTCACTAGGTGTGAATGTTCGAATGAATGTGAGTGCGAATGGTTGTCTGTCCCTGTGTGTTGGCCCTGCGACAGACTGGCGACCTGTCCAGGGTGTACCCTGCCTCTCGCCCTATGACAGCTGGGATAGGCTCCAGCGCCCCCCGCGACCCTGAAAAGGATAAGCGGAAGCGAATGGATGGATGGATGGAAGGAAGAGATAGAGAAACAACATCTGCAGCTGATGTCTCCAAACTATTCTGAACTTGGTGATCATTTCTCCTTCTTCTCCTAGCTGCACATTTGAAGATGACTGCACAGATTCAGACTGGCTGTCCATTCCTGATGAGTCCCAGCACAAAATGATTTCCCACAAAGTTGAAAAGGACACAAACGGACAGGTACAGCTTACAAACACACTCGGGACTGTGATCATTTGTGGCTTTCAGGTATTTCTCACACATGTTCTTCATTTTCAGATTTTACTAAAAATCCACACACACTTGACTGTGGGCCAGGAAGTGTCGTCCAACTTTACCTGTCAGTTCACTGCAAGGTCCAGCTCGATTTGTGCTTTGAATAACCCTCCTCCACAGTTCCCACAATGCACCTGCATCCTGTCTGATCGTACACTTACTGCTGATGGTCAGTGAGTTTTCATAAATAATCCAACGAATGAAATACTTTGCAGTCAGACCTGCTTACTGATCTGCAACACTTCCCAAAAAGTAAAATAGAAACATTACAGAGCTGACTCTGACAGATGAAATATTCTTTACTAGTTGACAAATTTGAGCTGTTCGTTATTACAAACGGTTGAAACTCATTAAACATATATGTCTAAAAATTAGCAATTGAAGGCTATGACACTGATCGTGTTTTTTTTTTTTTTGTTTTTTTTTATTTAACAGGTCTGCATGTCACAGTGAAATTTAGACTTGGTTCAACACAACTGTCAGAACAGCTGAGGTTGACTAACTGCTCTGACATCGGTGGACCACCAAGTTCAGTCTTGTAAGTCCAATCAATTATAAAGATTATGAAGATGGATCACTAATAACAAAACATTATGTGTCATCACCAAGTAAAATGTATTACTACTGAGGAGTCTCTTTGTTTTATGTTGTATTTTTGGACATTATCGTTTTCTTGATGATTTCAACACTAATATGTGATTGTTTCTCTTCAGGTGTCAGCAGTGCATCAAAGCTGGTTGTGGATGGAACACAAACAGATGTTCCTGGGCCGATCAAACAGAGATCAATGTAATAATTCATGCCTTTAGTTTACCTAGTTCAGGTTTTTCCTCATTAACATATTTGTTTTAATTTTATTTCGCTGATACCATTCTACATGTTTAGGCTATTTTGATGTATCTTTTTTAAATCTACTTTTGGGAATAAGAAAGTCTATCTTATCATATAATTAAGTCTTCCACTTTAAGTTTATATTACTTTTGAGATTTTTCAATCATTATTAAGGGTGGGTTGGTCTAATGTTCAAATATCTATTGCTTCTCAAAAGCAGCAATATTATATGCAATAATATGTTAAGTGATTATGACAACTCACAAATACCAATTCAGTTGCTTGACAAAAATCGTGATTAAATTCTTTCCTTGTAAATAAGACAGAACTTCCATTCTCATCAGTCCTACATAGTTTCTTTAGACAATGACAGTAAACCTGCCATATTGATTCCCTCTGCTTCCTCCTGCAGGACAGCGTTTGCCAAAATGTGCAGTCTGGGAAGAACTTCTCTGTGAGTCTGAACCTCAGTCCTCAAACTCATTGTTCCTCTGACACCTTATTCGTGTTCAAAGCTTCCAACATCAGCTGATGGCCGTGGATTAAAGCTGATCATTTTTTGTCTTACTGTCAGATCCCAGAGATCTCCTCCATCACTCCCAGTGTGGTGTCTTTCTACGGTAGAAACCACGCAGTGCTGTCAGGTCGTAACCTCGATAATGTGACTGCAGTGAGGATGCAGGCCGATACTGACTGTACTCCAAAAGAGTGAGTCACTTTACACTAGTGATGTGTC
>NW_024585200.1:0-9658 GCF_018398535.1 Haplochromis burtoni
TGCCTGAAGCTAATTTGGTATTTGTTCAGTTAGCTCTTGATGGCTTATAGACAATATGATAATGTCTGTGAATTCTCTGAAGATCAGTCTCTGCTTTGCCAAAGATTGTCCTCAGTTCCAAAAAGTAAGGACAATCAGGGATGAAGCATAACACATTTTATAGCCCTATAAAGTCAATACAAAATGTGGGTGGAGGAGACGCTTCCTCTCTCATCTAACACTCAGTCTTGCAACAAGCTGCCTGAAAATCAGTACATAAAATTACAGCTTAATCAGTTGTATTGTTAGAGTATAGCTGTTGGCCATTATGAGGTATGTCCCACTATGATGTGCAATAGAGTGATAATGAGGTGATCTTTTTATCAGACAGTTTGGAGAAACTGCTGTATCTCTGCACCCTAGCTGATGTTTCTGTGAAAGACTCAGAGGGGTGAAACAGAGTTACAGCAAATCCAAACTTTATCCTTGGGTTCACATCTTATTTTATTTAGGCTCCTGTATGTGTTATTGGGTTTCTCGCAGTCTGTAGCTACAGAGTTAGCAGCTCAAGGCTCACCTTGTTGTGTGCAAAAGTCATATAAAGTCACTGCTGATCCTTCAAACCATGCAGCAGCCAGTCAACACATAGCTATTAGTGCGGCACAAAGACAAACATTGTAACAAACGCACCAGCTGTAACAAAGTTGTGCCATTTCAGCTTAAACCTTCGTTTCACTTGGACATTCCTGTACAGCTTCTAACGCTGAAGACGGCGTCTCGTGTCATTTAAAGGGTTTAAATTGAGCAGACGCTTTGCAAGCAGCTGAGCGTACACAGCAGTGAGGAGTTGATTGGGAGATTTTGTCTCTGATTAGGAGGAAATGTCTAGCGCTGCCATTGGATGTACAGTTTGTGTTTACCATGGTCAGCGTCGCAAGTGGCGAGATCATTTAAAAGTAGTTGAATCTTCACAAAAAACCTAGCAACGTGAGCATTGCTCTCATTTTCAAAGAAATGCCTTTCTTTGCAGACCTCTTTTCACTTTGTTATTACATAATTAGACTGCTTGACCATGAAGGTGTTGACGGTACAGCATTATTGATTTTCATAATTTAATCTAATTTAAATTCCCCTTTGTTTTTATTTTGATTCAGTGTTGCTGCAAATCAGACATGCATGCCAATGAATAAAACTGGAAATAGTTGAGTCTAGGCTTAAATTTGGTTGATCCTGACTTAAAACTTATTCTATACACTGCTAAAGTGTATGAAGACTACCATGCCAGAAAACTTTGGAAAGATTGTGAAAGTCTGCCACCCTCTTACAGCTAAAAACAATATGTTATTATCAGTCACAGTTTTCAGATATAACCTATTAGATTTCTCAAAGATGGGGGCTCTTTGCAGGGTCGCTGATTGCAAGACTACAAATAAACTCCCTTTCAGATTATTTTCCATCCTGCTCCAGGGAGAAACTGAAAAACTGTTGAACAGTGGAGCAGAAACATAAGGAGTTTTTGGTCAGTCTCCCTCGTGTGTGCAATGTTCTATTCGGTTCAGAGAAAAACGGGTTAAAAGAACAAAAAGAGGAAGATGCTGCAGAATGTGAACATGAGGCTGAGAGAACAGAGAGTTCAACTCAATCAGTCAGTCGATCGATATGTTCAGTCCTGTTCCCTCTCCGGGGATGCAAAAGTGCAGTGATCAGCCTAACAGCAAGGAAACGTGAAATGTGCAAGTAGTGACTAATCTTTCAAAAAATTAAAATATAAAGAGTGAAGGGATTGTACAGTAGTGTATTCATTGTGATGGTTGAAAAGAAACTATAAAAATAACTGGGTGCACATGCATAAAATGTGTGTATAAATTCAGTGATGCAGGTCTGTACTGGGATGATATTAAAGTTTGAGTCGCCCACACAAGTAAAATCCAGGTACGCTCAGGTACAGAAGTTATAATAGAAAATGATTTGAAATCATTCATATTCACTGGTTATGATCATGTATTTGTTCATCTTTACTGTGAATGCTCGTCTTTTTAGATCCTATGAGGCATGTATTTATAACGCACTGCTAAAAAAAAAGTAAGGGATCAATTTATTAAATATTCTGATGCATAATTTTAGTAGCAAAGTATAAAATTTTACAGATTCAAATCAATTACTTTTCAAGCAAAGTATTCAATGAACCAAATAATAATAATATAAGAAGGGTCAGATACTTTCACATCAAAGTTAAGATTGTTCATGTTAACTAATATATTTTAAGGAGTGTGCATGGATACTGTACACTAAATTAAAAAACAGTATCAACAAAATATACAATTAAGCTTTTATCTATTTAAATTTTGATTATTCTCTTATAGCTAATGAAAACCAGAAGTCCAGTATTTCAGTTTATCAGAATATTTCATGTAAAGTCTGAAGAAATAAATATTCAAATTCTCAGCCTAGTTCCACGTACACAACCACAATCATGGGGAAGACTGCTGACTTGACAAGTGTCCAGATGATGATCAGTGACACCCTCCCCAAAGAGGTAAGCTACAGAAGGTTGTTGCTGAAAATGCTGGCTGTTTACAGAGTGCTGTATCGATGTAAGCATATGGAAAGTTGACTGAAAGGGAGAGGTGTGGTAGGACGAGGAACGGGCTAAGTGCAGCCTCAAGGCGACAGTCGAGAAAAGTTTATTCAAGAACTTGGGAGCGTTTCACAGGAAACGGGGCTGGCGTCAAAGCATTAAGAAACATTGACAAACATCTGGAATGTTCCTCAGTGGTTCAATATCCTCTTTTCTGATGAAAGTAAAATTTTAATTTTAATTTGGGAAATCAAAGTCTGGAAGAAGAGCGGAGAGGTACAAATTCTAAGTTGACTGTGATGATTTGGGGTGTGAACTGTTGGAGTAGGTGGTCGTGGTTTTATCAAGTCCACTGTCAACACAGCTGCCTACAAGGTTTTTAGGTTTTAGACCACTACATGCTTCCATCAGCTGAAAACCTTTTTGTAGTCCTGTCCATCAGTGTACAGAGTTCTGGTCAGGTGGAGGAGGGAAAGGTATTTTCTTGCTAACAAGTTGGCCAGAATATTTAAATAGGGACAGGAACAAGTTTAATGGTAACAGGAGAACTGTAAAGATAAACCAAAAAAATAAAGCATGAAAAGATGGTGGCTGCATTGGACACATTTCATTTTTTTAAACACTCTGTTTCACTTGAGCTCATTTTATGTAATAACTTTCTGTCTTCATGACAACTAACTGATGGGCCAAAGCAGTGCAAGATAGAGGCCGGTTGTACACTGCCTCTATCTGACAGCAGCGCTCACTGCAGGCAGACGGTCAGTCCCAGACTGGAGGAGACAGCGAACGTGCTACCTCTGCTCGACGGTAAAATCAGATTTATGGAAAACACATTCCTTTCTAGCAGGACTTAGCATCTAACCAAAGGGCCAATACTACTACTAAACAGCTTCCTGACCATGCTAGTGCTATGGTTGATTTGCCATAACAACTCACCTGACCTGGACAAGTGGACGATGACGAACACCCAACCCAAAAATACAGTCGCAGGCACTATCAGATCAGTCAGGACTTTAATAAATCAGCAGTGCCACAAGCTGAACTGCTCCCTGCAACACCTTACTGATGCAGTAACTCCTACTGAAAGAAGTACTAATAACACTAGTATAAATGGGGTTATTGTGGGATCTTTACAGTATAAAGTACCTTGAGACAACTGCTGTTGTGATTTGGCGCTCTATAAATAACACTGAATTGAATTGAAAACGTAAAAATTAAAAATGCCTTTCATAAGTTGGACATATATGTATTTAATGCAAGAATATATATAAATGTTTGCCTTTTTGAATTAATTTATGAATAAATTCACTCTGTATTAAATGCAAGTACATATTTAAGTTGGGTACCGAATCAGACTGACATAGAAAAATCAACATTTCCTAACTGAATCTACCATGTCAACCAAAATTCATGGATTTTCTCACTTTCAGAAACGGTGCTTTGCATTTTGTATCTCAGTCAGTCTTACTCACCATGACCAAAACCGGTTCATTCAATCTCCCGTAACAACACAGCCAGTCATTAATGTAAAGAGTGGTAACAGATAATAAACATTTGGTAAAGGCACAAATGCACCTAATACAAATAATCATAATTATAAACCATATAATAGAACCATATAATATAATATAACCATATAATATCAAGAAAAAAATAATACTGATTTTCTTCTGGGATCACCACTTCGCTTCCCACAATGTTAGTTCTGAGGCTGTGAGAAGTAATAGTTCATTCGGGTCAAGTCGGGTCAAGTCTAACCTACCCATCATGGGCTTTTAAGCAAAGGAGCCGAACAGAAAGAAAAAACCCCAAGAGAAAAATAAAAGCAAAACACTCAACCGCAGTTTCAACACATCAAACAATTAGAAAAACTGTGTATCAGATTTTTTACAAAAACATGAAGCATTGCATTGTGTAGGTCAAAATAATAATTAGCGGTTGCTCAAAGTAAACAGAGTGAGTACACTTGATGCTTGTGGTGTTAATGCATTTTCAGCAGGTTGTAACGTGTTATCTGGACACATTCTAATTTAACCCTGCGTGATATGTTTGTTTTGCGGCTGAACCGCTGCATTCAGACAGAAAGATCAGACGAAAGGTGTTCCTCGTCCATGAGCTCCCTGTCTCTGAAAGCTGCGCTAATGGCCGCTTTTAACGCAACCTAAGTGACCCTTAAAAGTGTGGGAGATGTTAAAGTGGAATAAATGGCTCCATAAAAGCCAGCCAGGATGTTTTGTCATCCTTCATGAAAAATATCTGTGCAAAACATGTATTTTTCTTTGTCACTTTTTGTCAGGCACATATGAGACCAAAACCCCATACTTTATTTCAACGCTTTCAAACAGCTATCCAACCTATGACTCGGAGATATCAATTTGAGCCTGGCTGGACTGAATCTCTTTTCCATTTTGCATAAAATTGACAGCCATCTGGGGAAGCCTTGGAAAATTGCCTTGCGCTGAATAAGTGATGAAGAGATGAGTCTACTGTCAGTTGTAATAATGTGGCTGCTTTAAATTCATTGGCACCATTGCGGAACATAATTACAGTAACGGGGGGATGCCATGTCTCTGGTCTGCATCGTGTAATGCAAACCAAGCTTAGAGTGTTTTCAAAAGTGGTGTCTCTCATTTTGGCTGCACTGCTATCGTATTAGTATCTCTTCAAGAAACACGCAAGCTGTCAACAGCTATTCACAAGAAGCGGTGGACACAATGAACTAAAGGGGTTAAAAATCCATTGTGCAAAGAAAGCACTAGCTTTAGGTTAAAAGAAGTAGTTCAGCTTAAGGACAAGAACTGCATGCTCTTGCATGATGAGCTAATTCAAAAGTTAAGCTAAAATATAAGAAAAACTGCAGTTCTTCTAATAAACACCTGTGATTGCCTCCAAAAGTAATTCAGTTCCCATGTTAATGACCTCAGCTTTAATATCAATAAAACGTTTAGAGGCAAATATAAAAATCATTTTAGCCAATGGTTATAGTTTTGTTGTTGTGCTGTTGTTGTGAATGGTTGTGTGTCTCTGGCACAGGCTAAAAACAGGGAGCTGCCCTATAGCAGCTGGGGTATACGGAAGTGTAGAGCTGCCATTGTTAGAACAGTAAAGTTTTCATGTTATAACGTGAAATACTATTTTTCTTTTGCCTGGGTAGCAGCTCTACATTTTCGTAGCGATAGGCTCCAGCTCCCAGTGACATCAAATTGGATAAGTGGAGGAAAATGGATGGGTGTCCATCAATTTTATTCTTGATAGACGTCAATATGCTATATGAGCACAAACAAAAGCATCATTGGGCCCAAGTATATCTACTTAGCAGGAAAAGTCAGATTATAAATCTTCTAGCTGAGACGTCCAAAAATCTTAAAATGCAGGACTGAGCTGGACAAGCTGAGTTTGAGAAAAACGTCATATTTTAGATCAGTTTAGATCCTTAAGACAAGCTTAGCTTTTCCCCACTATTGGCTGTGCATAGTGTAAGAAAGGTAATTCTCATTCTAGTCTCACTGCTGCCAACAGGGCTAAGGAGTTTTGGTCTTGTATAAAACTAAAGTAACCTACTAATTTACCTCATGGTCTAATTAGCTATCCCATAATGGCCACATTAGCAACCTGGTTTCTCCTATGAACCTGGATGGCAACTAAATTACCTCCTATGAACACTCCTTAAGTACTGATAATGGTGACAAAGAGAACGTTGATGAGGTAGCCCCTCCAAAAGGCCGAATTAATTAATCAGGAGATGTCTATATTTTACCAGTTAAATAGAATTATCTCAGTCGTGCCTCGAAACTTCAAACAGAAAACCTGTCTTACAAACTAGGGGTCTGTATATTAAAGATATTTATCAGACATCAGGTATAGCGGAGCTTGAACACAGAGATGTGTTTTCAGTACCACCTGTTAAAACAATACTCTAAAAATCCTGAACAGTAGACAACACAATGAAGACATCAAGTCCTAATGGAAGAAGTAGCGGATGAGGCCTACCATCCTCCACCTGCCTGTGCCTGGACATTTGTCAGTCATCTTTGACAGATCTGACTGAATTATCCTGGAAAAAGACTTTTAAAAAAATCAATATTATGTTACGATTGGGGAAAATATACTTTTTTTTCTACCCAGCTGTAAACATGCATTTTAATGATTATTGATAAGTGGACATTTTAACATGTAAATTCTATTTGTCTTGACTCCCTGTGGAGCCAACCACAGGAGGCACACAGAAGAAGGGGAGAAGATAGAAATAAACAAAAGAAAAGAAGTTATAAAGCTTGGCCAGTAGCAGATCTCTCTGAATTAAAACAACTTTCTACTGGTCTTAAATATAGATGGCCTCATGTATAAAGTACAACCTCAAGTTACCATTAGGGGATCTACAGTTTTACTGCTTCACATTGCCTTCTTTTTCACTTTAGCAAGTCGACTCCTGCTCTCATTTACTCTAGAACTGAAAGCGAGGATACCTCTGCTTCTTATGCTTTTTTTTAACTGTAAAAAAAATGCACAGTACCCCTGATTTCAGATCTTTAAGCACAAATTAAACATCCTTGTAAATTGTATGTTACCACAACACATAAACATTACAAGCGTGTGTCACTGACTTACACTACGTATTATTCCTCTCTGCCAACACACTAGCTCATCTTAACATGCTCACTGATATGACTGACTGAAATGTGTCATTTTAACAATGCAAATTTGAAAGTCTTCATTACACCTAACACACTTATAGTATAGAATAAGAATCTATGAAGTAGTTGTACATATGTACTGTACATTTACAATTATAATTTAAAAAAATACAAACTAAACTGCTACTATTTAGATATTTAGAAAACTAATTGTTATCAGTATTATTAATCTCACTTTGTATGTCTAAGTTAAATGACTAGATGTCTTATAAGTGTTAGACATTACAAGCTAAACTTTAGGATTGACTTTTTAACCATAATTAAGTTGTCCTCTCATCAGCTTGATGTTTTCTCAAAAAAAAAAAAAAAGAAACTCACTAAATTAAAAATGCAAATGGCAGCTTGAAGGAACACAACAGCTTCATTGTTAACCCAAAGAAAAAGAGAGACACCTGCGTCTATGCATATCCCATTAATCTTGTTACAGTCCGTCCTCTTTCTTACTGTTAAATATGCATTGAAAAGAATGGAGTCATTGAGTATATTTGGCGCATAAAAGATACGGGCTCATCATTAAAAATCCATGTAAGCCCTTTAAACCTGAAGAGAGGTGATTTCATGCTCGACTGCATCGTTTCGTAGGCGCTACACTCCACCGCCGCAATACAAAACACGCAGACACACATGAGAACACGCACAGCATCAGACGGTGACGTCCTTGGTTCTGCCTCCCCCGTGTGAGGCTCGGCGGGATGGATGCGGTGTCTGAACTAATGGAGCAGGGAGAACACAGGCTGCCTGTGAATAGAAGGAGGTGGAGGAGAGATCAGGGTGCTCTTGAAGCACCTCTTTGCATTCGCACAACAGCAGGTTACTGTCATCGGGGTTTCTCTTTTTTCTTTTTCAGGAAGCAGAGTAATATTTAGTGGCGAAAGATGCCATGGCTTCCTAGGGGGTTCCGGCGGGATGATCCCTTTAGAGTGTTTGGATCTGCAATTTAAAGGTCCCTTGCTTTTGTTTACATCCAGCTCTGCAGTCATACATCAAGTCATTGCTGGCAATATGCTTCGAAATCAGACGTATGTGCTAATGATACAAATGTGCCAAAAAGTCCCCTAAAGAACATCTGCGGTTCCATAACCATAAAAACATTTTGCCTCTGATTAATGTGGTATTCTTAGGCTCATGGCTCTCCTTAGCAGACCACCAGACGAGATGTTCAATCAACTATGCATGACTTGACCTTAATGGATTTTGCAATGGGAGGCTTGGGTTGGTTATTAGGGAACCAGCTCATGTGGAACAACCTTGTCCCCTTGGGAGGGGAATTACACCAGTTCAGAGGAAACCCACATTATGGCTCGAGGAGAACAGAGGAAAGCACAATTTCCTCTCTCCTGTCATACATCTTTCAGTTTAAAATGAGCCAACTGTGTGGTCTCAAAAGAAAATTTTCCATCTGCTGCTTGATTATCAATTCCCCGTCCTTTCTCTTTGCTTTATGGTACTGTTGGTGTTTTGTCAGTTTATCTTTGGAGTTTAGTGTCATCTCTTGTGACTAATGTTACTTGCAACTAGATATTTCTAATGACAAAATCAGCTTTTTTAAATTGAAGATATACAAATGGGGTCTTTATGATTATCCCCGTGTGTTTAAACGAATAGTTTTCATTAGACCCCAAGCAACTCTGAAGTTGCTTTGGAAATTAAAGCGCGTCTAGTTAAAACGACGACCATCGTTGTGGCGCCAAGCAAAAGCCTCGATCTCTCAAGCTCTGTTTACCCCATTGCAATCGGCGCACGTTGGTAAATAAACAAACAAAATGGCCCGGTGTTGAATTAATTTCCTCCTCCAGCTGTGTACTCTAATTGGCATAATAAGCTGAAAGGTTATCAACACTTCATGAACCATTATTCAAGCACCTAGCTCAAGCAACCCCCCTCCCCCCTCCAGCTTCCTTCAGCACCACTGAAGTGCATCTGTGCTACAAGGTGAGAAGTAAAGTATGTCATTGTAGGTGTGCTTGTTGGTAAGGCAGTAGTTATGAAAGGGAAATAAAAAGATAAAAAGCCTGCTGATTTGTGGCAGCAGATTAAAGATGTGTAAATCAAAGTCTTGTTAATATGTATTAAGGCTGTCACGGTTCTGGGTCCGTTGGACCCAGTATTTTGAGTTTATTATGTTTTGGTTTATTTTTGCATTATGGATTGTTTTCTGATGTTCTGGTGCTTTGTTTATTATTATCATTATGGATCTGTTTCTGTTATTCTTGGTGAGGGATCAGTTCTTAGGTTTTGGGTTCTCATGTGTGTTGCAGTTTCTGTTCAGTGTCTAGTCCGTCTCTCAGTGTCATGTCTGCATCTGGTTTAGTAATTCTTGTTTTGTCACGGTTTGCTGGGGCAAGCCGTGTGGAATATGAAATAGGACCCAAAATGCGGCAGCTCTGGTGCAGATGAGTGTTTATTT
>NW_024585201.1:0-2375 GCF_018398535.1 Haplochromis burtoni
TCCCCTTTGAGAACTTAAGAATATAATCCACATTTCTTGCAGTTGAGGTGGTTCTGTTAGCTTCATGGAGCATGACCTTCAACATGCATTGCAGCAGCCTGTAGCTGAGTCTGAAATGTCCAAGATGAAATTTAGGACTCTAAATCTAAGGCCATGACTCTCTGCTGGAAAATGTTAGAATTCTGCCTTTTGGTTGGGGGAAAGATTGCTAAAGGTGAGGGTATTCAAGAAACTTGGGATCTTATTCACAACTGATCAGAAGGTAGAAAATGGATTCGACTGCTGGACTGGTGAAAAGGTAAGGAAAGGTTGCGAATACAAGTGGCCAAAATGATTTTCCTTCATAGGGTGGCTGACCTAAGCCTCAGAGATAGGATGAGGAGCTTGGAATAGAACCTCTGGTCCTTTGTGTCAAAAAGAGAAAGCTCCAGGAACAAAAACCAAACCAAATGAAGAAGTGGAAAAAAGTGGCCACTTGAGACTGGGTTTAACCCCCCCCCCCACACACACACACCAGAATAGAGTCAATCCCCACAGATTTCTGGCAAAATGTCCAGAAATTATCATATTTACAGTCTGGTACAAAAAACTGTTTCCCATATCACATCATATTACACCCGTATGGGTGTATGTACATATGGGTGGATACACAGTAATTATTTCTGCATGTGCATATTTACCATTTCATGGTCCGGATCTCCTCCTCTGCTCTCTGCTATTCCAGCTGACAGATGACTGGCCTAAGAGTCAGAAAAGGATTGGCTGAGGAGCATCTTGATGTCATCATTTTGATATCGTTAATAAACCTACTTATCGTTACTTATTGTTGCTTCACATACCATAGGCTCTTCATCTTCATCAGATGAGTAGGAATCTGTGTTGCCATCACTACAGATGGTGTTTTCTTTCATAATAACCTATTGAGGATTTTAACAAGAAAACAGAATGAAGATGCTAACTGCCCCAAATTTCAATTCAATAAAGCACTTTGGTGGAATCTGATGAGATAGGAGTTTTGGATTGTGGATGTGCAGCCAACAGATTTGCAGCAACTGTGTGATGTTATTACATTCTATAATGAATTAGGGTGGTTCACAAAGTGGCTGGTGATCATATATGAAGTTCTGCAACATCACCTATGTAAAGGTGCAATCTACACTATCTGCTATTTTTTGATCCCTCCCTAAAAGGACTAGAGAGGTCAGCTTGAATGTAACTGCAGTCAAATCTAGATCAGGCATATTAATAATAATGAGATGGTTTTTCCTATGCGGACTATGTCCATTCAGTGTCTCTCTAGATTTTAAAAGGTAAACAGAATGAGGGGTTCTTCTCTTTCCAAACAATGCTTAAACTGAAGGAACTTTACCATTTTATGGTCTGAACTTCCTCCTCTGATATCTGACGGTCCAGCCTAGAAGACAGGAAATGATGAGCTACAAACGTCTCCATGTGATAATTTTAATACTGTATGGTAGCTAACACACCATATTCTCTTCATCTGTTGCTTCAGTATCAGATGAGTAGGAATGTTTAATCTCTACATCCTTGTGGGTGGTGTTAAAGTCTCTCTGGATTTAAAGAGAAATATAGAATGACGTGTTTTATGGGATTACTTTTACAAATCAGATATTTATTTTATACAAACATTTAAACAATTTTAACAAACACATAAGCACTAACGTCTTGTTCTGTAGTCTCGTCATTAGATGAAACAGCAGTAGCCTTTCGCTGCTATAGAGAAAGAGACAGAATATAGATGTGAGCCAGAAGAAAAAAAAACACAAGTATCCTGTCACTCAAGCACACTTTTGCCTTCATGTGCCCAGAGACGTGACAAAATAAATAACCAAAACCTCAGTCAAGCACTAAAATAACTACAGCCATGTAGTAACCTAGAATGAGACATTATGTTCATTTAGAATGTTTCTTAAACAAAAGGTGAACACAGTAGAGTTAGTGGTTATCACAGCTATAGCGATACCCACATGTCATCCAAAGCATCCATCCAATAATACATCGCTTAAAACTTGAATACAATCCAAACCTGTGAGTTGTAAAAACCTTTTACCCCAGTACACTTGTTGTAAATGGGAAATTAACAATGGAGAGCATGGAGTTCCATGGAGATTATCCAAGTGTCAATTTGCAAGGCTAAAAATCAAAACCAAGCACAGAAGTGCCAAAAACTGCAGTTCCTCAAGTGGTCACTTGAAACTGGCTTCAAAAGGGAGTCAAACCCACAGAGTGTCATGTTAAACTGTCCAACTTTAGAAGTAGACATGTTTAGGGCTGTTTGATATAAGGATATATATCGGATGACAATATAAAAACGTCTATCGTTTCATTTTACGCTATCGTTTGTTTCGTGGTGT
>NW_024585201.1:3114-9636 GCF_018398535.1 Haplochromis burtoni
TTTCCCCAATAGAGTCTTTGCACATTTTAACCAGACCTCATATTCTCTCCATTAAGGGTTATAATCTCTCTGAACAAGTAAACAAAATTAGAGGGTTCTTTTGTTTTCAAACTTTAAAAATGAAGATGTTTTACCGTTTTAAGGCCTACACCTTGTCCTCTATTATTTGATGGTCCAGCAGACGCACGTCCAGCCTAGATGACAGGAAGGGATGACCTATAAATGTCTTCATATGATCATATTAATATTGTGAAAAAAAACAAAGCAGAAAATGCTTAATTTATTCTGAGCTCACACACCACAGGATCATCATCTGTAGCTTCAGTATCAGATGAGCAGGAATATATAATCTGTGCATCACTGCGGACAGCGGTAGAGTCTCTCTCGCTTTTTAACTGAAAAATAGAATGATATCGTCTTTCTATTTTTCCTCCCAAAGTTCATCAGTCCTTGCATTAATGAATTTTTACCTTTTTAGTGTGTGAATCTCCTCTGTCTTTTGGCTCACTAGGGCCATGACCAACCTAAGAAACAGAAAAAGATGCATCAAGACATATGGTAAACATTAATGTGTGGCTGCACCTCAGATATCAACCTGTCATTGATTTCAGCAGCGTGATTAACATTTCTTTACTTAAACGAAGCCATTACGTGAACAGCCAGACCTTTGGGGGCATCAAACATTAAAAAATAATTTCATACAAATAAAAATGAAATCCTGGGCAATACTGCATCTTTAGAGACTGGAAAAGTAACGTGCCCTCTTTGTTGTTGCATGAAATATGATGTCACCCATGTTATTTAATTTAATTCAATTCAATTTTATTTATATAGCGCCAAATCACCACAACAGTTGCCTCGAGGTGCTCTATAAGAAAAATAATACAAAGAAAACAGAGAAAACCCCAACAACAGGGTCTAAAAGACATGTTGATGGTTTGGAGGAATTATTTACTGAAGTTAGCTCAGAAAGATCAATTGTAGCTGTAGATCACGTTACATCTGTGAGATGATTGAGTAATTTTTTTTCTCTAATGGTTAAAATTTAATTCATGAAGAAGTTCATGAAGTCATTACTAGTTGACGTTAAAGGGACGGTTGGCTCAACAGCGCTCTGACTTTTTGTCAGCCTGGCTACAGCGCTGAAGAGAAGCCCAGGGTGGTTCTTATTTTCTTCAATCAGTGATGAATAATAAGGTGTTCTAGCTTTTCATAAAGCAGCAAACTATTTTTTCAGGTCTTCTACAATAAATTTTCCAGATTAGTGAGACGTCATTTCCTCTCCAGCTTATGAGTTATCTGCTTTAAAGTCCACGTTTGAGAGTTATACCAGGAAGGCAAGTACTTTCTTTTTCAGTGGAGCTACAGTATCTAAAGTTGTACGCAGTTAAGAAGTACAACTATTAACAAGATAATCGACCTTTGTGGGAGGAGCATTCAGGTACCTGCTCTGCACTGTGTTGGCACAAGGCGTTGAAGAAGATAACAGTGGGTGAATTATATCCTTATACTTAGTTGCAGCACTTGTAGAAAGAAATCGACTGTGATGAAATCTATTCCCCACTATTGTCTGAGAATTCAGACAGAAACTCTGAGTAAGGCCCAGGTGGACAATCGATAACAGCAAATAAAAGTGTTTTTTGAGTTTTTAAGCCAGGGAGGACAAGACGAAGCATCAGGCTTTCAAATGAATTCAAACTCCGCCTGGGTCCCTGGTTGATTAACAAGCTGGAGTGGAAGAGTTGAGCTTCGAGGATTATTGAGGCACAGGATATCCTGTTCACCTCGTTATTTCTCTGTGTGCATGTGTTTCACAATAACTACTGAAACAATATAGTGCAAGTCCATCCATCCATCTTCTTAGGCTGCAGCGGGGGCAGCAGCCTAAGCAGAGAAGCCAAGACCTCCCTCTCTCCAGCCACCTCCTCCAGCTTATCTGGGGGAACACCAAGGCGTTCCCAGGCCACTGAGAGATATAATCTCTCCAGCGTGTCCTGGGTCTGCCCCGGGGCCTCCTCCCGGTGGGGCATGCCCGGAACACCATCAGGAGGCATCCTTGTCAGATGCCCGAACCACCTCAGCTGGCTCCTTTCAATGTGGAGGAGCAGCGGCTCAACTCTGAGCCCCTCCCTGGCTGAACTTCTCACCCTATCTCTAAGGGAGAGGCCAGCCACCCATCGGAGGAAGCTCATTTCCGCTGCTTGTATCCGTGATCTCGTTCTTTCGGCCACAGCTCGTGGCCATAGGTGAGGGTAGGGACGTAGATCGACCGGTAAATTGAGAGCTTCGCTTTTACACTCAGCTCCTTCTTCACCACGACGGACCGGTGCAGTCTCCCATCACTCGGGAACAAGACCCCACGACCCCTTGTGCAAGTCTTTGTGGTTAATTACAGGGGGTGAACTGACAAAAATAAATAACTCAAATTTTGTAGCTAATCTAATTAAAATTCCTTTTTAATCTAAAAGAAATGAACTGAAATGACTTTCAGAATAGTTTATGCCTTTTTTAGGGTATAATTATATATTCACACTCTTTAAAAACACATTTGCAAACAACATTCAGAGATATTCCGGCTCTTAGAAAATGTCAATATAAAAAATCCCTCGTGAAATGCTTCCCAACATGTAAGTGTGACAAATCAAAAAGAAGGCTTCCTGATTTGTCACACTTATATGTTTCACATATCAAGGTAATTTTAATATTTCTGACAACCATCAGAAAGGATTACAAAGCCATTTATTAGGCTTTGCGACATCAGTGAGAGACATCATCCACAAATGGAGAAACTTTGAACAGTGGTAAACCTTCTCACTGTTCTCTTGTCCTACCAAAATTACTCAAAAAGACTAAAAAGAAACACACACACACACACACACACACACAAAAGAACAACTTCTAAAGAACTGCAGGCCTCACTTGTCTCACTTAATGCTAGCATTCATGATTCAACAATAAGAAAGAGACGGGGCAAAAATGGCATCCATGGGAGAGTTCCAAAGAGAAAACCATTCCTGACCAAAAAAGATTCTGTGGACTAATGAGACAGAAGATGAACTTTTTGAAAAGTTTGATTTCCTTTACATCTGGCGTAAAACTAACACAGAATTTCATACCAACAGTCAAACGTGATGGTGATAATGTGATGGTCTGGGGCTACATGGGCAAAAAAAAAGAAAGAAAAAACAACCTAGTCTAAGTCTGGACTTAATTCCAACTGAGATGCTTTGGCATGGCCTTTAACGGGCCGTTGATGCTCCAAAACCCTCCAGTGTTGCTGAATGAAAACAATTCTGCAAAGAGTGGGCCAAAATTCCTCCACAGTGAAAGACTCATTTCCAGTTATTGCAAATGCTTGGATGCAGTTCTCGCTGCCAAGGGTGGCACAATCATATACCTCCCTTGGTTTAGGGGGCAATTATTTTTCCACACAGGGCCGGGTAGATCTTAAAAGCTTTTTCCCCTCAATAAATGAAATCATCATTTAAAAACTGCACTTTGTTTTTACTCAATTTTTCTTTGCCTAATATTCAAATCTGTTTTTTGTTCTTAAACGTATGACAAGTATGCAAATAATAGTAATAATGACTAAAAAAAGACATTTTTTTCAGTGTATCTAGCAAATAGTTAAACAAAGCTTCTTTCGTTAGAAATCATTTAATGACAGAAGGTTTTGCGGTTTTTTTGGATACAATGTTACCACATTGAAACATCAGAGTAGGTGAATAGCGCCGATCATTTGTTACAGTGTAATGCAGGAAGACTCCCGGCTAATCGGTTCTTACTTTGACACGTACCTCCCACTTATGCACAGCTGGCACCACTGGCCGCTAAATAATAACTTCCATATTTTTTTTCTTTCCAGTTGACACCAGTTATCCGAAAGCTGTGAAGCAGCGTTATTTTCATCAGGGTTCAGAGCTAAGAAGCTCGTCTGGATGCTGCAGGCGTCTAGTTTTGTACACACGGCTGCTTGATTTGCTGTTTGCAGAGTAATTAAGGGTTACCTCGCTGATCTTTGTCTTTGCAGACGTCTTTGTAGGGCGCCCACTTCTCGGCAGAGTAGCCACAGTACTGAATCGCTTCCATTTATACACAATTTTCCTAACTGTGGAGCGATGAATATCCAAAGTGCGTGCGATTATTTTATAACCTTTTCCAGCTTTGTGCAGATCAACAATTTGCGATCGTAAAGCTTCCGAAAGCTCGTTTTTGCGAGGCATGATTCACGTATTCATTACGGGTTTCAGCTATCAGGAAGCGCTTCCCCCTGCACCGGAAGTGTGAATGGATATAGTTTTTTCTTGAAAAAAACAAACAAACAAAAAAAACTAAAAAAAGGCAAAAAATGTTTTTCTTTTTTGGAGGGGAAGGCTTTATAATAACATAATAATGTGTTAAAAACAACAAAGTAAAAACTGTAGCCACTATTATTATAGTCTCTTTGACCTTTCTTCTTGACTGGCAAAGATTAACCAAGACAGGCCAGTAATTTAATTATTGACCTGTAGTCTCTGGTCATGTCATTTAAAGGAATCAAGAAAAAAAAAAAGTCAGGTTTTTCATGGAACCCCATACATTTTTTTTCTATAATAAATGAGATGAAAAGTGAAAACAGCAGTGGGATATGATTTTGTTTTAATCCTTAATACTTTGCTTCTATCAGATAATGATCATTTTAAGGAGGGGGAGGCTGGGTTCATGAAAAGCATATGTAAACAGGGAGAAACCACAGTGTGTTATGCACAGGATACAAACGTGCTACACAGTGAAAAAACAGCCTGTGGAATGACTCAACTGGTCATACATGTGACATTCATCTTAGTCACAAGACAAACACAATATGTCAGACAAGGTAAAAAAGCTATCCAAACCTGCCTGGCCCTGTGTGACACAGTAATTACCCCCCAAAGCTAATAACTGATTTTCCCAACTTTAAAGACCTGCAATAAAGTGTCTTTGATAACTGGCAATGAGTCTGTCACTTTGTTGTGGAGGAATTCTGGCCCACTTTTCTTTGCAGAATTGTTTTAATTCAGCTACAGATTTGCCCGAACAGCTTTGGTACACTTTGATTCTCAAACTCTCTTAGTGAATGGCTCTGTTGAGATCAATCTACAACTTTTTTACATGGGTTGTACTCTGATATTCTGAACTCTCCAAAATATGATTTTTTTAGGGGTTCCAGGGGGGTGACTCCTGTGATTTTAGAAAGAAGTCACATTCTACATTAGTCGATGGGGAAACAGCCCCAAATCCCCATGGACCAGTGCAGATCCATCTAATGACAACGATAATGATGGTGATTTTAAAGACTTATGTGTGTGTCTGTCATTACAGCTAAATGAGAGAAACAAACAAAGATGTTCTGAAACTTAAGGCAATTTTTCAAAGATTCAAGTTTTTAATCAAAGCTGATATTAACAATTTGATGTTGAATAAAACAAACATGAAATTGAAGGACCTTCACTGGTAGTTTCTGCTACATACCAAACATATGTACAGGTGCACTTTAATGTACAACAAGAAAATTGCACAACTGAAAAAGATAATAATAAAATAGTATTTTTAATGCACTTTGTCCGGCTGGTGCAATAAGAGCATAAAGTAATGCAATACAGAGGTTGTGCTTATTGCATGTTTCGGTACTGCCCATGGTAGGTTGCGTTGGATGTATCACCTGTTGGAAAATAGACAGCATGTTTTCTTATTTGAGTTATCTGATTTAATCAGGGGTTGTCAAAGTGGCGAAGGTTGGTTGGAGCATTTCCAACATTCCCAACCCAAGCTCAGAGAGGTCTGACATGAATCATAAATGACAGACTTTAATGTGTCTCAAACACAGGCATTCTCATGACATATAACTGACCCACGTGTTCAATCATGAAGCATTTGGAAACAATGTCCTGGCATGTTATTGCACACAGTTCATTTGAGTTCCTCACTTTTACAAGGAATTTGGCGATGTTTGTGTTGATCTGTGTGTCCTGGATAGTTGGCTGTCTGGTTAGTCGCTGCAGCTGCTTGCAGAAAAAGACCAGTTCTCTGCACGAGCAGTCGGGCCTTCCTTCACAGCTGCAGGGTTTCGGTACAACGACCAAGGACTCCACCACAGCAAAGCAACTGCTCGTTTCTATTACTGAATTGTTTCTTTTTAATGTAGCACTACACTCCAAACTAGTAACCAGCATGTTCTTATAAACACAACGCTTATATTCAGTTACACTGTCACGATGTGGCTGGCACCACGAAAGTGTTTCATTCTTCTGCAACGCTGCAATTTCTCTTGGTGTCAAAACTCTCTGAGAGACACTTCCCAGAGTCACTAACTCTTCTCCAATGTAATTTAATGACTTTGTAAAAGGATCACAACTTGTCATGGAACAGAAGAAGTCTTTGATTTCTGTGCTGGCGTCCTGAAGGGTAGCACTTCCTTGTCTTATTATTTTCTCATATGAAAAGAAATTCTTGAAAATCTGTAATGAAATTGACTGCGTACCAGAGTACATCTGCAACAGTCTG
>NW_024585202.1:0-9635 GCF_018398535.1 Haplochromis burtoni
TATGGTTAAGGTTTTTCATGTTTTGTTATTAGTTCACCCAGTTTAGGTTATTGTTTAGTTTTCACCCATGCCCTATTATTTTGTACCCTTGTTTCTTGCCTTATTAAACGGCTTGTTTTGTTATTCACATCCCATTTCGGTCTGCGCTTGAGTCCTTCCCTGCAATATACGGTCTGCCCTAGCCAGACCGTGACATTTCATCTCTATCTGCCATTCTGCAATTCAGCACGTAGAAAAAGTAAAAAACAAACCACAGCGTGACATGAAAAAAGGCACATACCTTTGACGTTGCATGACGAACTCTGTATTCCTCGTGCACACGTAAACGCGAAAAATGAGTTTTAAAAATCTCCGTTTTTGGTGATTCGAAACGCCGTTTACGTGTGGACGAAACAGCTGCGTTTTCAAAAATACCCGTGTAGGTGTGAACATAGCGTATAAGAGTTAGTAGTTTATTTTATTACTACCTGTAATTTATTGCAGATTACTTGTATTTGCTTAATTGTTTACTAAATGTTTGAGGTGTTAAAAAAACCCCGCAATGGAGCAAAATATGGGTGTGTGTGGTTGGAGGATGTTTTTGTGCGTGCGGGCTTAAATACGCTGAGGGATAACAAGGGAAATCAGGCACAGGAGAAGAGCACAGCTGGGAGTAATTGGGCAGGAGAAGCAAAACCGATTACACTGACGTAAGACACGGACGTTCAGAGTAAGACAGGAAACACACCAACTGAACTCACAGACACAGACTCAGAGACACGGGCTTCACACAGACACATGGCTGACTTGGAAGCAGGGAAGATAGAGACAAGAGTGACACAGGAAAAGTACAGAGTACACATGGGAACAGAGACTAAATACAGGCTAAGATAAATACTAAGGGAGGAAGAAATCACTAAGAACTAATGAAAACCAAAAATTACGGACAACAATAGTCAAGAAATATAATTACAAGGGCTGAAACACATATACTGGTTCGGAGACCCAGTACCGTGACAAGGTATCTATATAAGCATATACTGTAGTCTATAGCACAAAGGAGTATTAGGTTATTACTTACACATTGGTGAGTTGTCCTGTAGCAGCTGATGAAATGAAAGAAATTAGCATGCTGTGTGTGCAACAGCGCGACAAAACGTTACCTGTTCTTTTAACTGCACAAGTAGTGCTGGGTCGTAGCTGCTAACTAACTTTGTAAGTAACTGCCTCATGCCACTGTAGCTCTGTCCACTGTTTTAGGGAACATATTTCATTTGAAAGTAAGTTGCAGGGCTTTTCCTACCTTTTTGGGGGGCTTTGGTGTGGTGGAGGTGTGGTCTTTGGCCTGCTGCAGAGGAGGGGTGGTGCAGTGAGCTCACAGGGCAGAGCTGTACCTTAATAGCTAGCACGCTAATCATAAATATATTGAAGATATATTGAAGATTTGGTTACTTTTGACCAAGAGGCTGCTTCCAGTGCTGAAAAACTAAGCAGACACTGAACAGTCTCAATAGAGATATACTTTTAAAGCCACTTTATCTGATTGACATGTTGAACTAAGGAGCTCATTTTCCCCGGAAGTTATTGTAAGGTATTTTACATGCTACAGATGTATCCAACTCTGCTGAAACTCAAATGAATGAGTAATAAATCATCTTGGGCAAGTCATGAAAGCTAACAGTGTATAATAACAGTGAAACTGAAACAATAACACACCCCAACAATTCAGTGTGAAAGTAATATATAAAGTAATACAGAATTCTCACACACATCCCACTGTGGAAAGTGCTGCTTTCTCAGGCTAAGCAGATTGGCTGAAAGTAGTCTGTGAAAGTCACAGGAGCTGACAGCTTCACAAGACAAATGTCATTCTCGTACGTGATGTTGTTGAATGCAGGATGCCAGATTAAATCTTCCACTGTCTGAGACACTTTGTTAGAGCTTATATTTGACCCGCTGTAGCAGCCCAGGTCAGGTTACTAAATTAAAAAAAATGTTGCTTAATATCGTAGTTCAAAGCAGATACTCATAAACGTTCATGTGATATTGATAATGTACACTTTGTGATTGAAGGCACATCATGTGCATGACTCGTAAACCATTTGTAGCTTCATGAGATAAAGATCAAACATAATGGTCTTGATACTATCACTTGCTCTGCTGAAAGAATGCATTCACTGTGATGTTGTGTAGCCAGTTGGACCACATTTCTACACAAAGTTCCTCAACGAACTGTAGTGTTTAAAGCTACGATTCAGCAATGATTGTTTTTACTAATGTTGCTGTTGTTTTTTTGTTTTTTTTATGCAGGTTTGTTTTTGTTTTATTGTCAGGTAGTCATGGTCCCAGCACTTCCTGGGGTCCACTCCCCAATCTTAGTTTCGTGTATTGCTCTCTCTCTTCCCAGGTACTTGTGAGCTGGCTGTTCTTGCTGCATGCACCCGCCTGCTGCTAGAGCTTCTAGTTTTTCCAGCTAATTAAGGACTGGATCAGCAGATACTCATAAACGTTCATGTGATATTGATAATGTACACTTCATAATTGAAGGCACTCCATGTGCATGACTCGTAAACCATTTGTAGCTTCATGAGATTGTTGTGGAAGTTTTCCATTTAAATAAAGCCTGCAGACGAACGGTGAGCGGTAGCTAACATTTTTTAATCAAAACACACAAACAACAGACAACCAAGCTTGTGGAGTCTCCCTGAGCCTAGCATGGCTCTCAGTTAAATACCTTCTTCAGGAGCAAAAGGCAGTACACAGCTGTTTCACACCTTAAGGTTCACACTCCCTTGCTACCTCCCAGAGTCCTCAAAGAGACAAAAGTTTCTTCCTGTGGAGTTGTCTGCTTCCCCCAACTTCCTTACTACACCCCCACCATTTATCTTACTGTATGAGTGTGAGACTTGTTAAAATCCAGTGGCACCAAGGTATCATACAATAAAATAATGTGATTAATACATAAGTAAAATAAATTCCTATACAATCCCACCCTTTGATTCTTAAATCAAGAATCACATTAATACCAGAATTTCTTTCCTGACATTCTGTATATCACATCAACATTATTGTTCACTTAAAGGAGTTTCACACTGTGTATCCTCACTTCACTGTTCTCTCACCACCCTTTGTTCATCTTTAATCACCCCCACAATCTAAGCTGTCACATGCAAATGGAAACAACAATGACACAGAGGAAAGGCCTTCTCCAGAGTGTCAAAATACTTTGCATGGCAAAGTGAAACAGCATTAGGTGGTCATTCCCAGTCACAGTCATGGCTCCTGGTGTCTGTGCCATCTACAGAGTCATAATTCCAATGCTGGTCTCCCTCTGCGCTGTCACCTTTGGAGCTTGGCACACTCTCTTCACATTTCTGTTCCAACGCGGCTGTAGATGAGGAGCAGAGCATTTTGTACACTCCGGTAGTCTTCCTCAACATCAACGTAGAAACTCTTTCATTTTATTTTAAGATTTTGCTGTTCTCCTCATGACAATCTTTTGGAAGCCCAGTGGTGCAGCCCACTGTCGTTTGTCAGTTGTCCTGGAGATGGTTCCTGCTTCTCACTGGTCCTCTTGAAGCCTTCTCTCCCAGTCATGGTCTGCATTTGCACCTCAGTCAATCCTTCCGTATCCCTCATGTCACGGTCCCTGCAATTTAAAAATGAAAGCTCCCCGGGAAACCCTCTTTTGCCCTATGTCAGCTTAGTAGGAATTTGGGGGTGAAACATTAGCCAGCGGTGTGTCCTGCTGTAAATCATGTGATTAGATCCGACGATTAACCCTCTGCTGTGGAAAAAGTGATATAGATGTTAGCGCAGCGCATTTGTATGCACACTTTCTCACAGTGAACTCTGCACTGTAAACAATACAAGGTCATGAATAACACACTGCTGGTATATTCACAAAGACACTGAAAGTGGCAATTAAAAGGTTAAGTCAGCACAGCCCAAAAGCTCATGCAACCTGTTGCTGTCACCTTTCTGCTCCTATAAAAAGAAACATACATACATAGATCCACCCTTTTGTCACTCTGGGTGGAGGTGCAGTCAGTCAAACTTTTTGTCAGTCCAGTCAGTCCCCATTTTTTATTTGCTGACAGTAGAACCTCTCGTGACGCAATAAGTTTCTACTGCCAGCAATGACGTCATTTCAAAAAACAAAAAAAGAATTTAGACTGGATTACCTCGCTGAATCCTTTTTGACAGGGACTTGTTTTCTGATTGTCCCAAATAAGTGGCTTTCTCCCGAGCCCATTTTAATTTTGGAGAAGCTCACTTGCTACATGTTGTGTAGCGCTTTCGATTCCGATCTTGCAGCCTGGTTGAAAAAGAGAAAATTGCCAAACAAAAAATCCCAGTGCACTGTTAAAAATCTAAAAATATGAAGGCCTCTTTTTAGAAGTTGTCTAAGCATACTCTCTTAGAATGATAGATCAAAACTGGCAGGTTCAAAGTGGTACCAAAGGAAAATGCATCAGTAAATCTCCAAAACTTTCATCCACCAGTCACACACCTCACACAACGGCAATATTCTATCAGATTTTTGTTTTCCCCCATGTACCCAGATGTGTGTCATGATAAGACCTCCCCCACACATCAGAAACAAGAAACTCAATAAACTATTAGTCTCCACTCATCTGACCCCCTGCAGCATTCTGTTCACCCCTGCTATGATTCAATCATCCTTCCCCAAAAATAATACTAGTTCACTAGTCTATGTATCACTTCTTAACCTACTAAGTGAACCGGACAAGATGATGGTAACAGAAACGCATGCTTAATACTGTTTGATCTTCATGAGCTTCATTGCATGTGTGTTTGTGTTAGTAGGATTAATGCATTTTTCTGTTTGTGTAATTTTTGTGTACCTCTCCTCTTTGTGGTGCTCCAGACACTTTTCAATTCTCCACACAAGGCAGTCATTTTTTCTTCCCAGTTTCCTAAACTCAAATTTCATTCCCACACTAAAACAGCCTTCCTCCATGTCCTCCCCTGCTCCTTCCACTGTGGTCTCATCTCATCTCCCCCCCCTTAAGGCAGTCCAGTGAGAGTCAGTTGTCTTTCAGCTTTGTCCTGTTTTCCACTGTCTCATCTTGTCATTTTGCTCCAAAAGTGGCAAATGTGCAACTCAGGCAGTCCTTTCAAAGTCCATTCACACACAGTGAAGTTGCAGCTCGTTGGAAATGCACATCCATCCATCCAGTCATGATGATGCCATTTTTCTCCTTGCTGCCGCTGTCTTGCACAGCCGCTGCTGCTGGACCTTTTCTTCACTGCTCAGGATGCTGCTGTAAGCTCTTGATATCCATCTCGTTGTTCTGGAACTGCATTTCTTGTCTTCGGGGAGAGATTCTTGGAGCTTGTGTTCTCAAGGTGACAAACACATGGAAGTTAAGCTATAATTTTCTTCTGACTGCGGCACGTGGAAAATTGATCCGGGTCTGCTCTTCACCTGTGACACACTGAGACATTTTGATCATTCTTATCACTGCTTAAAACAACACATCTCCTCTCTCTGATTCTGAACTCCCCTTTCTTAAAAACCCAGAGAGATTGTAGTTGTTCTACATTGAAAAACACCAAACCCTCTTCCTATTTTTTTTTTCGTTTTTGCTTATTATCATCAACAAGTCTGCTAAAAAAGACCTTTTCATGTGTGTAGGGGAGCTGCAGGAGCTGGTGGCCTGCAGTACCACCATCTCCCTCTAGTTGGAAACAACTTTTACACACATTTCTACACTCCTCTCTTCTTCTTTTTTGTCCTTATTTTTGTTCCCCATTTTCAACATTTTTTAACCCCATTTTTTCTGTTTTTACACACACATCAACTTTTCCCACACAACCATTCTCTGCAATCTTACACACCACACATTTACTCAGTTCTTACCATACAGTCAGATATTGAGTTTTATCTCTGGCCGCTGGGTGAAACGTCCGCTGCTACTGGATCTAGATCCCATATTTACATTCAGAGCGTCCCCTGCAATGGCCTTCTTCCCTTCTCGGCAGAAAAGTGCTAAAATACCATCACTCCACACACTGTATTGTGCAGACGTGATTATCAACGGTGGACTCGAACCACCGTTCCCTGTGACGGACCGGTGTTTTTGCAATTACTTTCTGGCAGACGACTGCTTTTCTTTTGCACAACACCGGAACCGAACACAAGCCTGGGGACTCGAACCCCAGGATTTTCCTTAGGAGACTTGAACTCCGGAGCAGCAGGCACTTCACGGCTCGGCCAGACAAAAAACTCCTCATGACTGTATACAACTTAGCTACAACTCACCCATCTGCAGCAGTCCCCTCAAAATTTATGGCCCCCGGTGGTGGCTGAAACACACGGCTCCGTGACATCTCCATTTCCTTTGCTTCAACAGCCGGTAGGACCGGTAGAAAAGGTACCTTTTCCTCAGGGGTGATCAGCCCGTCCACGGAACCGTTGTTCAGCAACCACACGGACCATCCTGTTCGTGACACCATTTTGTTGTGGAAGTTTTCCATTTAAATAAAGCCTGCAGACGAGCGGTGAGCGGTAGCTAACAATCTTTAATCAAAACACACAAACAACAGACAACCAAGTTTAATGAAGTCCCTGCATGACCGCGGGGCAGACGGTCAACAGAGTCTCCCTGAGCCTAGCATGGCTCTCAGTTAAATACCTTCTTCAGGAACAAAAGGCAGTACACAGCGTTAAGGTTCACACTCCCTTGCTACCTCCCAGAGTCCTCGAAGAGACAAAAGTTTCTTCCTGTGGAGTGGTCTGCTTCCCCCAACTTCCTTACTACACCCCCACCATTTATCTTACTGTATGAGTGTGAGACATGTTAAAATCCAGTGGCACCAAGGCATTATACAATAAAATAATGTGATTAATACATAAGTAAAAGAAATTCCTATACAAGATAAAGATCAAACATAATGGTCTTCATACTATCACTTGGTCTGGTGAAAGAATGCATTCACTGTGATGTTGTGTAGCCAGCTGGACCACATTTCTACACAAAGTTCCTCAACGGACTCTAGTGTTTAAAGCTACGATTCAGCAATGATTGTTTTTACTATTGTTGCTGTTGTTTTTTATGCAGGTTTGTTTTTGTTTTATTGTCAGTAGTATTGGCAACTTGTATTGGATAGTCATGGTCCCAGCACTTCCTGGGGTCCACTCCCCAATCTTAGTTTCGTGTATTGCTCTCTCTCATCCCAGGTACTTGTGAGCTGGCTGTTCTTACTGCATGCACCCGCCTGCTGCTAGAGCTTCTAGTTTTTCCAGCCACTTAAGGACTGGATGATGAAAAGAGGATGAACGAGCGTCACTGACATTAAAACATGACATTAAAATGTCTTTTAAGAGCACTCTGGTCATGAGGGCAGCAGAAATATAAGCAACAATTATAACAGTTTTGCAAAGATACTTTATATGGCCAAAAATGACTGGGTGGAGTAATAAAAGACACTTGCAAATGCATAATTGCTCTATTTTATATATGAGCTCTTCATAAATCCTGTTCACTGCAGTTTATTTACCACTATGAGCAAAGATAATACACATAATGAAATTATAGTAATCCATTGGCCAATGGTTGATACGCCAGAAAACCCTGCATGGCATTACCCCCACCTCCCCACCCCCCCAGAAAAAACGCATACAAGCCCCCACCTCATGTTGCACCCTAGACTGGGGGTACAGGAGAGCAAGGGTTAAAAAAGGGTGATAGGGTTGAAGGTTGAGTACACTAATCATACCAAAACTGAAAGCATAACCTCCAGAGTTAAACAAGGTCAAAACAACAAGCAAAACAAGTTATTCCACAGTAGTGCTACCTAAACCCTACGACAAACAAAAGCCAAACAAAAGGCAAGCGCTACCCTTATACTAAGATCAATAGGCAGTTTACCCCTTGTGCGTCAGACACACACACACACACACACACACACACACACACACACACACACACACACACACACACAGGGTTAAACAATAAAGGGTTTGCTGCTGCTGCCAGTTGCTGCAAGAGGAATGGCTGCTGGAGGCAGTTTTTTTTTTTTTATCACAACCGCAACAACTGTGGAAAGAGCAGGATGGACATTGCTGCTCAATCACAGCTGATCAATGTTTTTCATGTGCAATAAGACTAAGTGCAATATTCTTTTTCTGACAAAGTTGTATTTTTACTCAGCTGTATATAGCATCGGTATCCTATTTTTATCTTATTGCCTATAGTATTTTATTTTATTCTATTCTGTACAGTTGTGTACAGTATCTTATTCTATTCCAGTGTTCTCTAATTTTTGCTATATAACTTTGCAATGTCCACTTTCTGCTGTAACAAAACAAATTTCCCACGTGTGGGAATAAAAATCTTATCTTATCTTATTAGCAATTTATTTTTAGCAATTTAACAATTTAGCAAAGTTGATGGTGGTGGTGGTGTGCATGTCTGTGTCAGTGAAAGACACAGAGAGAGAGGGAGCGCGAGAGACAGATTTTGTGTTATAAGCTTCATGTTATGGACGCACAGCGTGAGCACTCAGGTTGCATCACAGCATCGGGCTGTATAGTGTGAGATCCTGCATTGTGACCCAACCCCTGTGAGTCAATCGTACAGTTTGAGCATGAGCTGAATAACGCAACTGAAAAAAAATCGTACAGTGTATGCCCACCTTAAAAAAGACAGAACACACAACTAAACAATCCAAAGACATACTGAAACACTCATTCATGATTAAATACGGCCAGGACCATAATTGTGATAAAACATTTTTAGTGGAAACAAGACAGATCCATTTTCGGTTAGTATGTTAAATTATTTTATTTTAATATATATAATTTTTAAGACCATTGTTGGTTTTAATCTACCTTAAACCAAACCACTCCACTGGATTTAGCTACATTCTGGACTGTGTTTTCAGAATGCAGCTAGCGAGTTGATTGGAGACCGTAACAGCCAATCAGAATTTTTGCATCAAAGTCTGTGATTGGTTGGTTTTGTTGCACACTTATAATGGTGTACAGAGAGTTGAGCATGAAGCAGAGATGTTGTAAGCATGAATGACACACTGAGAGCAGGTTTGCAGACGTCTGTGAGCACACAGAGCAGAGATCTGAGCAAGAGCAAGTGCCAATAACTGAGCGTTATTGTGTGTGTACATGGATAATAGCAAACACTGAAATAAATTTCTTGCACTCAAAAATGAATTTTGTTCCCCCAAATGAAACTTTTCTTTGCTCAAAATAATTTTCTCCTCAAAATGCAACATTTGCGCTTACAATTTTTTTATGTGCTCTCTGAATAGAGGCACAAAAATAACACCATGCAAATGAAGTGTTTAATTTCAGAAAAACGAGAAAAAAAAGGGAGGAAAATTTTGAATTCCCGCTTTACTGTTTCTAAATGTTCATGCCTTTGTATTTGTCATTTATTAAAATTATAAATATATATTTTAACTCAAAAGAACAGTTTTTAAATTTAATGTTGCTGAAACAAAAAAGTAATAAAAAAATAAATATATCTCAGGGCTTGCAAAATTTCAAAATCCCTGGTAGCCCTTCGGGCAGGGACCCTTCAGTTTTTGGTAGCCCAAAATAAATTTAAGTAGCCCGAATAAAAAAAGAGCAATTTTTTGATTGATGTTTTGTTTCCTGTTTTGTTTCC
>NW_024585203.1:0-9629 GCF_018398535.1 Haplochromis burtoni
AAAAAAGCTAGGAGTGTGTTGGAAATTTGGTAATTGAGTGTTGTGCAGTGAATTGTGCCTACAGTTTTGCAAAGTGTGTGTTACAAAATTGCAAACTGAGTGCAAAGCAGTTTTTGTGCTTTTAGTTTTGCAAACTCAGTGAGTGGTTTTGCTATAAGTCTGAATAGTTTTAGAGATTGTGCTACAGGAATCACAGTTAGGGTTTAAGCATTCAGAAAAAACTGTAAATCTAAAAATGCAGTTTAACCAGCCACAGCTTATTCTCATTGTAGATGAACATCTACACAGGTGTTACTCCTTCAATTTTTCAACTCCTTCAATTCTGGCAGCCAGAAGATTTTTCCTAGGTGTATTGCCCTAGATGACATAAGATGTGATGTGGATGAGAACCTGTGGCCAAATGGAGAAGACCGAGTAGATTAGCATTACTATTGTATGTGTATCAGTGGATGGTGTGTATACAAATTCTTGTATTTTGGGATTACTTAGTGCAAAAAAATAAAAATACATAAACAAATATTAACGAATTCTGCATGATGTCTGATTCATTCCAGTAACATATATTGAAATTATAAACAGAGATGTGTCCTTGTTTTACACAAGAAAACACTGTGTAATGCTACATGTTGTTAGTGTTTTTTAGGTCATTGTTTTGTGGGTGACAAAGTGTGTTTGTCGGCTGTCAACCTTTGCTAGTGTTCTGGAAGAATGAGTTTATTTGAGACCTGAATAAAGTGTTTTGGTAGTTGTAGTGCATTTTGAATGTGAAATGAACTGCTTTGCCAAGCTGACGGTCAGTTAGGAGGATTGTGTGAAGTGTTTTGCAAAAGTGACCTAAGTATTGGAAATGTGTCCTAGCGTCTGTAAAAAACTTAAATGAATCAACACCCCTGAGTCATTCTAACTACCAGAAATCTCGAAGCACAGGCCGAGGGGGCGGTGTGGCAGCAATTTTTCACACCAGCCTATTAATTAAGAAAGACCAAGACAGACTTTTAATTCATTTGAAAGCCTGATGCTTAGCCTGTCCACCCCAGCTGTAAAACTCAGAAACCAGTCTTACTTGTTATCATCTATCGTCCACCTGGGCCTTACACAGAGTTTCTGTCTGATTTCTCAGACTTTTTATCTATTTAGTTCTGAGCTCAGATAAAATAATTATTGTGGGTGATTTTAACATCCATGTAGATGCTAAAAATGACAGCCTCAACATGGCATTTAATCTGTTATTAGACTCAATTGGCTTCTCTCAAAATGTAAAAGAACCCACCCACCACTTTAATCACACTCTAGATCTTGTTTTAACATATGGCATAGAAACTGAACATTTAACAGTGTTTCCTGAAAACCCTCTCCTGTCTGATCATTTCCTGATAACATTTACATTTACAATAATTGATTACACAGCGGTGGAGAGTAGACTTTATCAAAGTAGATGTCTTTCTGAAAGCGCTGTAACTAAGTTTAAGAATATAATCCACCCACTGTTATCATCTTCAATGCCCTGTACCAACACAGAGCAGAGCAGCTATCTGAACGCTACCCCAACAGAGGTCGATTATCTTGTTAATAATTTCACCTCCTCACTACGTACGACTCTGGATACTGTAGCTCCGTGAAAACTAAGGCCTCAAATCAGAAGTACCTGACTCCGTGGTATAATTCTCAAACACGTAGCCTAAAGCAGATGACTCGTAAGCTGGAGAGGAAATGGCGTGTCACAAATTTAGAGGATCATCATTTAGCCTGGAGAAATAGTTTGCTGCTTTATAAGAAAGCCCTCCGCAAAGCCAGAACATCTTACTATTCATCACTGATTGAAGAAAATAAGAACAACCCCAGGTTTCTCTTCAGCACTGTAGCCAGGCTGACAAAAAGTCAGAGCTCTTTTGAGCCAACCATCCCTTTAACGTTAACTAGTAATGACTTCATGAACTTCTTCACAAATACAAATTTTTATCATAGAGAAAAAATTACCAATAATCATCCCACAGATGTAATATTATCTACAGCTACTCCTTGGATGTGCAGCCGTGTAAACTGCACAACAACTATGATGTTTCCCTGTCAATATCAACGGAAACCTTGTTCCATATTGACATGATAGCACCTTGTTGAATCTGTGCCCAGTGACATGGCTGAGTGTATATTTAAAGTTCAGTAAAATCCTGTGTAAAAGGGCATCAAGTTCACTAACTGCATAATGTTTAAGTTGATGAACAATTGTGTTACACAACTGAGATCATAATACAGACCTGTATAATCATGATTAATCACAATTCAACACATGGCAGTTTGTAACATAGTCACTGTCACATGTTTTTGTGTCCCTAAATATAACTTCACCAGATTGATCTCATATTTACTAATAGTGATGATCATGATGATGAGGTTCACAAAATGAATGAGCAACTCCTGGATGGCAAAACCTTCAACGTTTAAAAGGCACAGGTTCTAATTTGGAGCAAACAATCTCACCATTCACATCAGAGACCAAAGCTCATAGACCTCACAAATGTTATCAGACCATTTGTATTGTTTTTAAATATGTTAATTTTTTTTTTTTTTTACATGGTTAAGTGTAGTGATTTTAGTGATTGGGGTAAGGAACTAAAAACTACTGATTAGTTTTAGAAAAAGATCATTCAGGGGCACATAGAGAGAGAAAGATGCACCAAAGACGCACCAGATTCACCTCTGGAGAACCAGGGAAAGAAAAACTAGACGATGAAAAAACCAAACCTACTCCTAATTCTAATACATACCCCAAAAATTAAATGGTAAAATTGTAATATAATAAAGTCTGCAAGTAGATAAAACCACCCACCTGTTTCCTCGTGCAGCCTGTATAATATGATAAACTAACTTTATGGCTTGCAATGTAAACAATACTTACGTGGCCTTCATGATGTGTTTGTGTTGCTTGTTTTTATGATGTAATAAAGTTGTGGTATGTCATATTGTGCATGTTATGGAGTCTTTACTGCACAGCACCTTGTAACTCAGCAGCACATATATACAATAAAACAGCAGAATGAGTCAGAGCAGTTTATGTAATGGAGGCTTTTACTTTTGCATTGTTATCTTGTTTGGCTGCCAAGGAAGTGCTCATAAAAATGCTTAAAGACTAAAGATGTTAATTTCTTAGGGTTCATTTAGGGTTTATGATTTAAACTGCTTATCCAAGGCTCCAGAAATCTGCAGACAGACTTTATCAGCTGGATCAGCACCGAGGAGAGATAAGGCTTCAGGAAACTGAGGCTTTCAGTCACTCTGAGTTTTGGCTCGATCTTTTAAATCCCTGAGTTTAAATCATCCTGTTACCTCGGATCAGTGTCTAGACTATAATAAACACGAAACTTGGTTTGGCTTTGTCACAGTGAGGCTGCTCACAGGGTGACAATCAGATAACCACCCAGCAAAAGGTGTCATGTTAAATCACAAGCCTGGTGACATGCTATATTTCTTAAAGTCAACAAACTCATTAAAAGCAGGTTTCTATTTGAATTGGTCACAATAACAGAAAAAAAACAAAGTTTCTACATGTTTCTATTTATTTAAAACATCTTTTAAAAAAAATGGGATGAAATGTTAAAATACATCAGAATATGCACACATAGTACTGGACATACATGCCATGCATACACTAGATTGACATATAAAGGTATTTCAGAAAATACAAACAAGGAAAATGTAAAAAATACAAACAAAAACTCTCAAAAATTAACAAAAAGATACAAAACAATAATAAAGAAACCCCAAACTTCCAAATACACATATTAACTTACTAAAAATAGACAAAGGATTACCAATTTCCGAGGACTTGTATTTATGGTAGATCAGTGATCATCAAAGTTTCCAGTAAGCCAATCAAAGGATGGAGGGAAGACAAAAAGGTTTACCGTTCATTTAGCAGCTGGAATAATTGTCAGTATATTGAGTTTGTTCCAGTGACTGAAAGAACATATTGTCATCAGTTGTAAACTTTCTACCAGCAGCAGAATGCTTTCAGCTGTGACAAATACATTTAATTTATTGAAGCATCTGCAGCGCAGCAGCACTGTGAACCATACTGCCATGGTTTAGCTGCCAGGGATGTCTCTGCAGTGGCCAAACAACACAAACTGGAGTCCCCACCCAGCAGGTTCTATGTGTAGCTGTGGGTACATTTGGTCTACAGTAGTGATTGAGTTATCCATCCATGATTCAAATAAATAACCGAGAATCCACACAGCATCACATAGGACAGCAAAGTGGGATTTGTTCATCTGAGTGATGGCTGCTGGAAGAAAGCTGTTTTTACACCACATTGCTCTGTGCTTTGGGGCTGGGAGCCTTCATCCAGGGGGAAGAAACTGAAACTCTCTATGCAAAGTGTGCAGGTCATCAAGTTAAATTGAACCAGCCAGCCGGTGTAACTGTCTGGTACACAGGGACGCTGGACTCAGCTGTGACTCGCTAATTAGCCTGTTAGATGGTTTAACCGCTTGAGTGAGTCTCTGTTCTTTTCAGATAAATATCTAAACCATGACACCAAAGAAAAGGATAAAAAAAACAAAAAACGATTAAAAGCACGATCAAACAAATCATCATGGTTTTGTCATTGTGGAAATGCAAAAGTTGCTCAAACACAAAATGTAGTCTTTAGCCACCATTCATTTCTTATATAGCTATATTAATAACTTTATTTCTTATATAGATATATACCTTCTCAAGCAAAATATAAAGAAGTAGTGTGTTTAGCATTTAAAGCAGAGTTTGTGGAATTCAAACAACCTTGAAATCTAACAATTTAGTATAGACTATTTAGTACAGAGCATATAATAGTTCTCCAGGCTTAAGGAAGGACATTCAAAGCTATTCTTTAGGTGGCTGGGATCAATAATCCTGAAGTTTGGGACTGATAGTGGTCCAGTGTGTGGTTTTTTCTTTCCATGTATACTTTTACTTCATTCCCAGCATGTTTCGGGTCATTGCCATGCTAAGCCTTTGCCAGTCAGGTTCCTTCCAGATGGTATTAATATCCCTTTTTTTTCCTAATATTGTTATGAATGGCTGTGTGCAGACAGGAATAGGACCCAAGGTGCAGACTCCGGAGACAGTCGTGAACTCAGAACAGCTTTAATGTAAAACTCAAAATATAACATAACTGGAACAAATCAAAATAAACTTAAACCGGAGGACTGACAGAACACACAGCTAGGTAAACAGTAGATCACAACCCAGACACAAAGAAACACAGGGCTTAAATACACAGAGGGAGCAATCAGGGAATGGGTAACAGGAGGGAAACACAGCTGGGGCAAATCAGGCCTAACGAGACAAGGGGAAGCAAAACCAGACACATTCACATCAGACATGGACTTTCAAAGTAAAACAGGAAACCCATAACACACACTGAACAAAAGACACAGACTCACATGCAGGCACTACAACAGAGGGAACAGAGACGTGGGACCAGGGCAGACACAGACACTGACTGGACACGGGGATATAGCAACTAAGGATATACAGAGACGTGAACTAGACAAGGGGATACAGCTGACAGGGGAGACAGAGCAACTAGAGAAGACAGAGACATAAACCATAAGACAGAACTCAAAGAAAGAAACCAAAGACTAGAAATTACAAATAATAATAATAAAAAACTCAAAAACCCTGGGTCAACGACCCAGGCATCCTAACAAATATCTTGCAGACTGTGATAGAAGATGAGGACCAACCTCTGACAAAAAGTACGCTTTAATGCTGAAAATAATCTGTAATAACAAAGTCTAAATACGAGCCATACATTCAAAAATCACTAAACAAGAACATTTAATTACAACAATTATATGTTACAAAACACAAAAATATAAATAAAAAGTAAAAAGCAAAACATTCCAAGACTAGAGAATCACTGGAAATTCCTAAAGATGACCACAAATCCAAAACCTCAAAGAGTACACACTATAAACTAAAGCATGATACAAGGACACATGGGAGGTTAGAATATTAAAGTTAAAACACAAACATATATTCAACACATATCCATCCATTCCCTTCCACTTATCCTTTTCAGGGTCGCAGGGGGGCTGGGGCCTTAGAATGAGAGGCAGGGTACACCCTGGACAGGTTGCCAGTCTGTAGCAGGGCTAACAGATAGACACAGATAACCATTCGTACTCACATTGGATTGTGGGAGGAAGCTGGAGTACCTGGAGAGAACACATGGCTGTGTTGCCTTTGGCATTTTCCATAGATTCCACGAAAGGAATGAGAAAAAATAATGCGTTTATGTTAAAAGCTACTATTAATGACGATAGAATTCAAAAGTTAACACAACACGAGTTAGGAGAACTTTTCCTGCTTCAGTAAGTTAAGTCGGTTACCAAATAAAAAAAAATCTTCTGTTTTTCAAAACAGAAGCCAATGTCCAAAGAAAGACTTTTTAAGTCCTTAAAGCCTGCAAACTGTTGCTCAAGACTGGTTTTTGTTGTAGATTGTTAAACAACTCCTTGGAAGGAAAATTTAAAGAAATGAGGGCTGATTAGACTTCTCCACAGTACTCTCTCTCCCCTTCTGGAATTTGGCAGAGGATGAACCTATTTGGATGCAGCCAGTTGTGCTCTCTTGTGGGATCAACTGCCTGTGGAGGTGTCTGCACCGGTGGAGGTCCTTCCAGACCTTGATTGTTGTTAGCAAGCAAATAAAACAATGCAAACCTAGGATTCCTTTTTCTTTAAAGCGCTTTGTTCAACTGTTTTGTCTGCTGAACTGTTCAGGACAGGGCGACTCAGGTTAATCCACTGTAAATAACAGGTTAATCCACTGTGCAGACTCCTGTTTATTGTTCATTACTTGGCTGTTTAAAATGTTCAAAATTAGTTGTATGCTGTAAATAATTGTGAAATCTACTTGCCGTGGCTGTGCTCAAGATGGAAGCACACGACAAGAGAGCTGGTGAAGTATCTTTGGTCCAGCATCACATCTATGAGGACAAATCAGGGCGGAGTGCAGCACTGAGCGTCACACCTGCACCCCTACCTGACCTTGGAAATCAAAAATGGCAGCTGACAAAAATAGCAACAAAGAAAGAAATCTTGGCCCCAGTGAAGAGGTGGTCCTTTCCCCCCCTGAGTCTAAACTGAGCAGTCTGCTGTTTGTCACGTAAAACCAGTACAGTGGAGCAAAAGCAGGTTATCTAGCAAAAATACAAACTGGGATGAGCAACCCTGACATTTGAACATTTGGATTTTGATCATCACATTCAGTTGTATATGTAAACCAAGCAGGGTGCACTGTAATTTGTAATTTGTAATTTGTAATCTAAGGCAGCAATTTCACAAATCTCCACAATCTTGGTAAGATAGGCATCTAAGGGGCAATTCTAGGAACGGCTCTTTAGGGAGGCTTAGCCCCTAGTCAAATCATCATGTATGCAATGCAATTCATATATTAATAACACAAGAATAGTTAACAACTTACTTTTATTACTGTGAGGTTTATGCGACACATCATTTTTGGAATATGGAATCTGCTGCTTTCAAATACATTCAAGCCTTTTCAACTATGCTAACCTCGAGCTAATTATTTGGCTCAGTAATAATCACTTACACTATAATATACCTGCGTTAGTGTGAAACCTGAGACAGTGGAAGCTGTGACCTTTGACTTGGATACAATCCATCAAGATGAGTAAAGATGAAAGATCAAAAATAATCAACTTTTGAAAATACCAAGTCAATGAGAAGTAAATATTACCACATACGTTTTATATTAAACTGCATGCGTGTGAAGAATTTAAAGATCCACGGCTTCAGTAAGAACCATGAAGTTGAAGCTAAGAGCCACACATTATAAAAGATGGACAGAAACATTTAATGTTGGTGTTTTGGTCAAATTAGACTGTAAAATATAAAATATGAACAGCTTTATCCTTTAATACAGCAGCCAACATCTGTTGTTGAAAACATGAAAACTGTATATTCCGCCAATCACAGCAGGTGGTGGTTTAACAACACAGAATGGAACCTTTAGAAATGAGTTTTATGGTTTTCAACTGAAAGACACAATAAATGTATAGATTTCCCATGTCAAAGCATCAGAGAGTAAAAACAGGAATAACTGAATCTCGTTTTGGTATTTTTGTTTTTACCTCACCATTTCTGTCCAAGAAGCTACAACAATCCTGCGGCAGTCTTTGACCAGCTGGCAAACAGCGAGCTCACCACAGCAAAATATTGTGAGTTTATCCCAAAACCTGAACACCATCTTATTATTTTTTTTTTTTAATGTAGAAGACGATTTATTCATTTACATGAACACGATTTTCCATCAAATTAATTTGATAATACTAATTCACACCAATTATGTGGGGTTTTTTTTTATTATTATTATTATTTTTTAATAAACCATAGCAAATTTGGAGGCTGGATGAGACTTAAATTGGTCAAAATTTGAGTCCAACATGAAACTAACCATTTTTGCATATCCATCTTCATCCGCTTTATCCGAGGCCGGGTCGCGGGGGCAGCAGCCTAAGCAAAGAGGCCCAGACCTCCCTCTCCCCAGCCACCTCCTCCAGCTTATCCGGGGGAATACCAAGGCGTTCCCAGGCCAGCTGAGAGATATAATCTCTCCAGCGTGTCCTGGGTCTGCCCCGGGGCCTCCTCCCGGTGGGACATGCCTGGAACACCTCACCCAGGAGGCGCCCAGGGGGCATCCTTGTCAGATGCCCGAACCACCTCAGCTGGCTCCTTTCGATGTGGAGCAGCAGCTGCTCTACTCTGAGCCCCTCCCGGATGGCCGAACTTCTCACCCTATCTCTAAGGGAGAGGCCAGCCACCCTTCGGAGGAAGCTCATTTCTGCCGCTTGTATCCGCGATCTCGTTCTTTCGGTCACTACCCACAGCTCGTGGCCATAGGTGAGGGTAGGGACGTAGATCGACCGGTAAATTGAGAGCTTCGCTTTTACACTCAGCTCCCTCTTCACCACGACGGACCGGTGCAGCGTCGCATTACTGCAGCTGCAGCCCCAATCCGTCTGTCGATCTCCGGCTCCCTTCTCCCATCACTCGCGAACAAGACCCCGAGATACTTGAACTCCTCCACTTGGGGCAGGAACTCATCCCCGACCCGGAGTGGGCACTCCACCCTTTTCCGGCTGAGAACCATGGCCTCAGATTTGGAGGTGCTGATCCTCATTCCCGCTGCTTCACACTCGGCTGCGAACCGTTCCAGTGCGAGCTGGAGGCCCTCACCCGATGAAGCCAACAGAACCACATCATCCGCAAAAATCAGAGATGAGATTCTGAGGCCACCAAAGCGAAAGCCCTCCGCCACTTGGCTGCGCCTAGAAATCCTGTCCATAAAAATTATGAACAGAACCGGAGACAAAGGGCAGCCCTGGCGGAGCCCATCACCCACCGGGAACGAGTCCGACTTATTGCCGGCAATGCGAACCAAGCTCTTGCAACGGTTGTATAGGGATCGAATGGCCCGTAGCAATGGGCCAGACACCCCATACTCCCGCAACACCTCCCACAGGACACCCCGAGGGACACGGTCGAATGCCTTCTCCAAGTCCACAAAACACATGTAGACTGGTTGGGCAAACTCCCATGCACCCTCAAGTATCCTGGATTCCG
>NW_024585204.1:0-7931 GCF_018398535.1 Haplochromis burtoni
CAGAAACAGCCAGCCACATCACTTAAGAAAGAGATTATAGTGCTATTACTGTGTTAATACAGAACCTATTTGGATATTTATTTTGACCAACTAGTCTAGTGTCAAGTTTGAGATCAAGTATCTGACAGCTAAAGCAAATCCACAACAGAATCATGTGTGTTTGTATAAACATGATCAAAACATTTCAGTGAGTTAACTAATTTCTAATATCTGTACTTGTTTTTAAAAAAAGAAATCTTGGATCTGTAAGATGCCAAAGTGAGGAAATATCCTAAATATTTTAACTTCAGATCTGAGTAAAGTTCTCTTAAAGAGAGAGGAAATACAACTGGACGATCAACTGATTCTGATTTAAAAAAAAATGAAATAACAGGTCCACTTCAAGAAGATCTTGAATTTGTTTGGGTTTTTTTCCACCAAGATGCTAAAAGATAGTATCATATTTTCCTTCTTTGCAGAGAATTTTTCATATGTTCCATTTATTGTAAGATTTCAATGCAGTGATTATGAAAAATATATTTTTAAGTTTAGGAATGCTTTATTTGACTATTTTGCTCTTATAGAAAAACAGAGATGCTGAAAGTAAAAAAGAAAAAGAAGCAGAAACTTTCAGAAAGTCAACAGGAAGAATGGAGGCTCTCCTCTGCAACTCTTTCACCTGCCTTTTCAGCTCCTCAAACCCCCCTGCTAGCTGCAGATCAACAGAGCAGCACACAAGCTTCTGTTCGTGTGGAGGAGGTAAGCAAATATTTCCATGTAGGAAATTTCTTCTTTTCTTTCAGGCACACGAAACATAAGCAGATTTGTTATCAAAAGAAACTAGACATAACATTTATGTCCAGTTACTTATGAGTCTTTGCTAAAATAATACAACAATGCCCTTAAAAAAGATAAAATTGTTTTATTGTCACAAGCCAGTTGTGTTGTGTTGTGGCGTTCCAAGCAGATTACCAACAGTGCCCTCTGATGGACAATCCATGCAACATGAATAATGGTTGAAGGGCATTTCTCCTGTGTTCTTCTTTTTGTTCATCCATGAATTTTCATAGTAGATTCATGGATGTAGTGAAAGAAGGCATGCAGAGGGTTGGTGACATGTGATGACGCTTAAAGCAAGCAGCTGAAAAACAGAATAAATCATTTGGACTCTAGTTGCAGCTACCATTATGTTCTTCACTGATTCAATCATAGAGTAATTTTTTTATAATCAAATTTCATTAGATTCTTGTCTATACATTGTAAATATTTTAAATGTATTGTCCACCATCTTTCAAAACTGAGATTCAGAACATTGCTGAGAGTAAAACCTAAATAACATCTGGTTTTCTCGTTGTGTGTGTAGATATTTGATATTTTGCCGACACATGGTCATCTGCAACCTGGGGATCAGCAGGCAGTCACGTTCTCTTTCTACGGCCACGAAAATATCAGCAGACAGGTGGTCGCGCAGTGCCATGTAGAGGACGGGCCTACATATGAAATCATTCTCAGAGGACACGCATCAGAAATCAGCTACACCCTTGACACCACCCATTTGGACTTTGGCCAGCAGGTGCGTATACAAGGCACCTTAATTCTTACGTTTCTTACGGGTATCTTTATTCCAGCCAGCTCCATCTCTCCAGTGGTTAAAGTTCAAAGTGTAAGTATTTGGACTCTCAGCTTAAACACATTCAATTTAAAATAAAATAATGAAATCTACATTAAGTTACCAAATCTCAGATTTAATTTTAGTACCTTTATATTAATATAGAAAGAACTGTGTGGAGCAGTTTTAACATGAAGATAACGATAAAAGGGCTCCCATTTGACTCAGAGCCTTATAATTCACAATAGTTTACATTTAAACTGAGGTGCAAAGAGTACAAATTTCTAAAGGTAATAATGAGAATACAATTCAAAACTGCTCAGATCCAAAGCACATTGCTTTGCAAATTGCTGTTAGACCCTTCAAGAAGTGAGTTGGGTTGACCTGTGTGAATGCCTAAGAAAGGGAGGAAGGCTCAAATGATATTCGCTGAAACATTCGAAATGACACCATGTGCATCTCTCAGCTTAGTTTTGAACACTTAGAAAGTTAAACACTGTATAGAAAGACTTACATTTACCATATTTCTATACACCAATCAGGCCTAACATTATGACCACTGACAAGTGAAATGAATAACACTTTTAATTTTTGTACATCATGGCATCTGTTAGTAGATTGGATTTGATTCAGAGTAACATGTTTTTGCTTGCCCTGCTTGGGCCCTTATGTGTAAAACTATCCTTTCTCATATTTTCATAAACCTTGAGATTAAAAAAAAATGTCCATTACGGTCAATGCTTTTTTTTGAAAAACAAATTGTTTTCTCTACCAATTTCAGTATACTCGGTCACTAGGTGGAGTACTTTGTCTGTTTGCAGTAAGCGGCTTGACATGATCATTAATAAAAGTAAAGGTGCAGTTAACTTTAAAAGGCAGAACAGTGTTTCCTCTCTCCTCTTAGTCTTTGTCCTTTGCTTCTAGCTTTTTCATTGTGTAGGTGAAGTTGATGTAACCCTGACAAATACGGGCAAGGTGGGCTTCAAATACAGTATACACCCTCATAGAGAGGAGGAGGATGAAGGGGTTGGTGAGAAGGAAGCACGGCAGTTGAAGGTCTTTGAACATGAGGTCAGACCTGGTTGGCCTACAGTCATTCCTGCTCAGGTGAGCTTATGAGTTTGCCATTTCAATTGTGGATGTTCAAAGCTATTTTATCACGAAAAGGATGGCTTTCCTTATGTGTGTGTGTGCGTGTGTGTGTGTGTTTGAGACAGGGTTACCTTGATGCAGGCATGGTACAGGTCTCCGTGTACTCTACCTTCCGGGCATTCCTGAAGTGTTTAAGAAGAAGCTTCAGATGCAGGTGGCTTTCCTACCACGGAGGAGATCACGCTGACTGGTGTGGGAGTGTTCCCCAGGATCAGGCTGAATTTACCACGAATCCTGTGTATGCACACACACGCACACGCACACGCACACACACACACATGCACAGAGATGTGTTCAATCCAAAATCAATGAGCTAAAAGATGAATATTTAGCTCATTTAAATTTACTTTAAAATAGTGCTTTTGCTCAAAATAAATAAATGATTCTGCATCAGACAAAAGGGCTGAAAGTAGGACTTATAAATACATATGATTACATCAGTGTGTTACCATCTTATAGAACTACATAAGGATGTTGTCAATTATCCTTGTGAACTCATATTTCCCTCTTTTTCTCTTTAAACCAGTTTTGTTGAAAAGCATCAAGCTCAAACGGTCCATAATAGACCTCTATTGTGATGACAGTTCTTGAGACACAAATTCAACTTCTTATTTCTGCACTGTGATTTCTCTTACAGCAGAGGAGTGTTATAGTGACGTGTTACAGCAGGCCAGAACAGCTGTGGAGAAAGATGGAGTCAAAGAGAAGCTTATATATGAATTTACTGTTCAGGGAGGAGCAGCAACAGAGGCGACGCACACACTCACAGTCAGTAACTTCATATTAGTGACACCTCACATTTTCTATACTTTTGTTGAAAAAATACCTATTAATATGTATGCTGACTTGATATTGTGGACATGTAGGGAATTTATGAGGATTTGTAGGGAAAATTAAGCACAAATAAAATCCCTTATTGCAGAGGTATTTACAGTTGTAGATTGGTAAGGTTTGTTTGTTTCCTCTGTTGAGGTTTGAGTGTTTTTACCACTTCTTGCATCCCCTGCTATTCTCTGTTCTCTCTTTGACCTCTAGTATGAAGATCTGCTTCACATGGAAATCGAACGATTGTTGGTCAAAAAAAATGCTCTTGCTGTGGCTAATAACTTGCTGGAGACTGAAGAACCACAAGAGTCCTTCAGAAAGTGGAACAAGCTAATAAAGTATGTAAACACAACTACACACATGCATTTTGGTGACTCTGTTTTGAAGTGAGAACTTTGTCAAACTGTGCTGGGGAATTTGTGACTGTTTAGCTTTTTTTACTTTGTGCACTCTTGATACGATGTCATTATATCTCGCTGAAAGTCCACAAATCTATAATATAATGTATAAGATACTTCAGTTCAGTATACAAAGCAAAATTATATTTAGTAAAATTATAATACATATATTCTAAACATTTTTACAGACTTTAGTCTATAACAATAAGTTATATTGCTAACATGCTTGTTTGTGCCCAGTGTTTTATTCTTATTATTTAAATCTTTTTCCCAGGTTCCAACTCCCAGAGTACATTCTGGATTTTGGTTTTGTCATTCCTGGCAAAGTCGTGAGTCGTGCTGTGAAGGTCAGCAATAATGGATCAATACCTGTGTCTTTCCATCCCACTAACAAACATCTTGGGGACACAGGTAATATAATGTCCTCCTACTTTTTTAGGTCATCATCGCAGGCAAAGACAACCTGTGTTTTTTAAAATGCTTGAAATAAGGATTAGTGGGGTCCGGTTCATTGGTGAATCTAAATTGTCCGTAGGTGTGAATGTGAGTGTGAATGGTTGTCTGTCTCTCTGTATTAGCCCTGCATCAGGCTGGCAACCTGTCCAGGGTGTACCCTGCCTCTCATCCTGTGGTAGCTGGGATAGGCTCTCCAGCCCCCCTGCAACCTTGACAAGGATAAGCAGAAGAGAATGGATGGATGGATGGATGGATGGATGGATGGTTGGATGGATGGATGGATGGATGGTTGGATGGATGGAATAAGGATATGTTTGGAAGTGTATTTAAGACAACTGGCGCTGCTTTAAAGCAGCATCAAGTATTGATTTCTTATAGTTGTTTTTTTCTAGCTTAGTGTGTTCTGAAAGAAGATAATAGAAAATGTAGATTTGTAGCAGTTTTGAAACCATCTTCATGTCTAAAGCTTTTGTACACAGTGGTGAATTTAAGTATTCACCTCAAGTATCATTTTTTTAAATTTCTCTTTAATTTAAATGATTTTAAAATAATTTATGACTCTTTTTGGTTCCTCACAGGTTTCACAGTAGACTTTGAAAGCATGAAGAACCAACCCCGTGATGAGACGAAGAGTTTCACAGTTAAATTTGACCCACAAGGAGTCAACCTGGATTTGGGTTATACGAGTGCTATTCTCCCAATCCAGGTATACACAGGCTTACACCTGTACATGTCCACAAACTAAATTTGTGTCTTTTCACTCTCCCTCTATAAGTCATTTTGGATCTAAGAGGATTTTCTTTGCTGTTACAGGTCGCAGGTGGTCCAACGGTGCAAGTGCGACTGTGTGCAGTGGTAACCATGCCAGCTGTCACAGTTTCCAGTGATACGATTCAATTTGACACTCTGCAGTGTGGCATGTGTCAGGTACACCATGATAACAATGGATGATGACTCTGTGAAAGTTCTTTTCTCTTCCTATTCTTTTCTCGTCTAATATTTAATTTGAAATACTTAGTAAGTCAAAAATTGCTGTGCCTTGAAAATATTTTCCAAGGCACAGCACATTTCCCCCATTCTTTCTTCTAATTCCACCATAATAAGCAAAAAGGCTTATTAGGCTTATTAAAACAATACAAAAAAAAGAGTACAAACAATATTTGTAGTGTATACAAAATTATTACAAAAATCAAGCAAACGATAATAGCGATTCAGTTTCACCATCTAAGTGTATAAATAAGGCTCAAATATTTATATTAACTCTCTGTCTGCGTTTTTTGTTTTTAAGCTCTACTGTTATTTCATTGCATACAAAAACCAAATTCACAACTTTAACTCATGTTTCATCTTTTTAATCCATCTTTTATATACTTTGTGTATAAATTGAATTTATTTTCTTCATTTGTGATTGGACTGAAAGATGTAGGTAGAATCCTATAACCATCCACAGTCAGATGATACAGAGAACCAGTGGGTACTTTCATTCAAATATAGCACCTTTCAAGACAAAGATCGCAAAGTGCTTCACAAAAAAACAATAAAAATTTAAAAACAAAAACAGAATAAAGAACGAGGTAACTAAATGCAAATCAGAAAGATGAGTTGGGTTTTTTTTATTATAAGAGACCACTGAGTCCACAGATCTAAAACTTAAAGGGAGAGACCTCCAGCATCTGTGGCCCATTCTGGCAAAAGCGCTGTGTCCTTTAGTTTTCAGCTTGTATGATGTACAGTAACTGTGTCCTTATCAGAAGACCTCAGGGACCTCTTGGGGACGTATTGCTGCAAAAGTTTAATGATTTAAGCTGGTGCTTGACCATTAAGAGCTCTAAAAGTCATAACCAGATGTCACAGTCTGTGCTTGCTGACCGTGTGGAGTGTGAATAGTGGACCCAAACGCAGACAAAACGAAGTGTGGAACGTAATTTGGTTTTAACAAAAACCGAGCTGTTTAATATAGCTGATGGAAAAAATACTAAACAAAGGGCAAGGTATGAAACTAAACAATAACCTAAACTGAGTAAACTAGAATTAAACATGGAAAAACCCTGAACACGGCCATGGAAAAATCTGGACACGAGGAACATGAATACCTGGAACATGAAACATGGAAAGCAGGTGACCTGACAACAAATGACAGAAAACTCACTAAATACACAGAGAGGTGACGAGGAGAGTGGAAACACATGGGGAACACAGCTGAAATGAACATGACCCCACAAGCAAAACTAAACACACTGAACAGGGAACATGAGACTGTCAAAACAAAAAAGGAAACATAGGGAGACGTAGACTGGGACACGCGAGCTTGACACAAGGGTCGAGGTAAGGCAGACATGAGAGCCAGAGAGAGGGAGTGAGGGAACACGAGAGAGAGGGAGGAGGAACATAACTCAGACACAAAGGATGAGGAAGACCTAAACACAGGGTACATGACAGACTCATACACCGAAGACATGACACTATGGACAATGTAGTGGGGACACACAGACATGGGAGGAACCTAAATAGACAAGAACTAAATAGAGAAACATAGGGTTCAAACATAGAACTAATAAAAGCATTGATAACAATTTCCAGTTTAGAGCATGATACAATGGTACTTAACCTAGAAATATTTCTTAAGTGATAAAAACACCTTTGTGTAATTTAAGTTTTCTAGGCTTAAAATTATTGCATTTTGAAAAACAATACTTAATTCATTTTAACCAGGTGAACATAAATTGAGCTGATGTGCAACTTAAAAAAATCAGTCGAGACAAGAATCTTTTTGTTTCAATGAACAGTGAAAATCAGAAATGGTTCCGCCAGGTACAGGTGCTTAATCCTCAGGCTGGCTGAAACAGACAGAAAAACCTGAAAACATTTACAACATGCATGACTGACTTCAGAATGCGAAGGAAGGCATATTTTTCTCCAAAACATTGACTAAGAGATAATAGATCCTGACTGAGTTAGAACAGATACTAAAATACAGTAAGTAGATGCTGTGTGTGTAAAACAGTTATTAACAGTTAATGAAAGTGGTTATTTTTATGTATTTAACAAATATACTGGGTCTGCTACTTTTGTTAGTGTTTGTTTTGAAAACATTAATGGGTTCAAACATGTTTGAATTACAGTGTGGCCTTAAGACAACAATTCTGATAGCTAAAGATCCAAACGGGACACACACAAAAAAAAAAGAAAAAAAAAAGAAAAAAGAATTGCAGAGTGTTCCACTGAGATGAAAAAAATATATGCAATTACAGTAGAATCTGACAATAAATAAATGAAAATGAAAGGAAAATGAAATGAAATCTATTATTCAAAGCTAACCACTGTCACGGCGGGGTGCGCCGAGGTGTGTGGAAACAGGACCCAAAAGCAGATGACGATGAGGAGTAGTAAGGTTTAACAGAAAGGTGAGGCTTTATTTAAATGACGGCAGGGTTAAACCAGGAAACCAAAACAAACTGGCAAAACACTAAGAAACAAAACACTAAACTGGCAAAACACTAAGGAACAAAACA
>NW_024585204.1:8639-9627 GCF_018398535.1 Haplochromis burtoni
CGAAAACACCCAGAGCAAACACAACAAAGGCACAAAAAGTCCGAGACCCATCTTCAGGAGGGCGACCATGAACCCGGCAGAACAGGAGCGAATGGCGAAGCGGTTCAGGCGGCCGCCCCGGAGGTCGACAGCAAAACAAAAGAAAGTTCAAAAGTTCAGGAGGCCGACCAGGAGGCCAACGGTCCAGGAGTCCAAAATCCATGAGCTCAGGGGGCCGACCCGGAGGTCGAGAGCACAGCAGGTCACAATTTAAAGGTTCAGGGGGCCGACCCCGACGGCAACGATGTCCAGCTGACGGCCCGGAAAGCGGCCGGCGATTCCGAGGGGCAAAACGTGGCTTGGGCGGCGGCAACACAGCCCCAGGACCAGGCGAGGCCGACACAGAAGCAGACACAGAAGCAGAGGCCGAAGCCGGACCAGGCGAAGCAGAAGCCGAGGCCGGACCAGGCGAGACAGCAGCAGGGGCCGGACCAGGCGAGACAGAAACTGAGACTAAGGCCGGACCAGGCGAAGCACAGGCTGTAACTGGACCAGGTGAAGCAGAAACTGAGACTGAAGCTGGACCAGGCGAAGCTGAAGACACGGGAGCTGCAGCAGACGAAGCACAGACGGGAGCTGCAGCAGACGAAGCACAGGCTGGAGCTGCAGCAGACGAAGCACAGGCTGGAGCTGCAGCAGACGAAGCAGAAGCCGAGGCTGAAGCTGGACCAGGCGAAGCACAGACCGGAGCTGGTCCTGGCGTAGCAGAGGCAGAACCAGGTGACAGTGAGGCAGCCACAGGTGGTGGCTGGACGGGCTCCTCAGGCCCCCCAGCCGACATAGCAGGAGGCTGTGTAAGTTGCAGCAACACACAGTCTATATTGGGTGAAATGAGTTTACATGTGTTCTCAGACTGAGGTGTGGCAGAACCAGGCGAGGCGTCGTCCTCAGGCTGAGGCGTAGAAGCAGCAAGCAGTAGTGCAGCAGGTGGTGGTCCTGCAGGTGGCGG
>NW_024585205.1:0-9626 GCF_018398535.1 Haplochromis burtoni
CAGCATCTGCTGACCCGGCTATTTGATTTTAAGTTGCCAATCCCCATTGTTATTCCCAATCAATTGCACTTTGTTGTAGTACGTGTAACACTTAAGGTAAGGAGGTAAGTAGCAACCAAGTCCCGCTAATCAAATACACTTCATTAATTGATCCTCAGCAAGTGTGAGCACCTCTATAACAACAGAAGTCTGGAGCATTCAGTTAGGTCACACGCAGTGCCACAATCTTCCCAGGAGTGGATGTCCTTGCCAATTTTCTCCAGGTTCACACTGTGCAATAACAGTTAATTAAATGTATAATCTATATTATAAACGTGAATATTTTTGAGTTAGCAGTGCATTCAAATCATGATTCTCATTGCAATAGCTCTCAGTTTTGATAGGCTTAAAAAATACAAATTAAATGTTCGACATATTGTTTGGAAAGGTTATAAAGACAAGACTTCACTATAAAGAAGGTGATGGTGGAATTGCTTAGGTTTGCAAAGCTGAAAAGTGCCACCTTTGGAGCAAACTGAACAGAGGATATTAGCACAAACACTTTATACCAACGATTGAGCACAGTGGTGGAAGGGTGATGATCTGAGCTTGATTTCAGCCACAGGACCTCAGCACTTTGAAGTCACTGAGTCAAATGTGGTCTTTCTGTATACTGAAGTATTCTAGAGTCAAATGTGAGACTATCTTTCCAACAGCTAAAGCTTGGCCCAGATTGGCTCATGAAACAGGAAAATTAGCCAAATCACAGCAGCAAATCTACTACAGAATGGTTAAAAAAGAGAGACGAATCAATGCTACTATGGCCCAGTCAAATGCAGATCTCAACCTGATTGAAATGTTGCAGCAGGACCTTAAGAGAGCTGTGAATTAACATAAACAGATGAAGAAAAAAAAAACTGGGGCAAAACTTTAACAAAGAGTGAGCATTCCTGGAAATTCCTGGAAATATGTGGATGGAAGCAGTCACACTAAGACATGCACTCCAATGAATATTTAGTATGCAATGGAATTAAGGAGAATCTTTTCAGGACCTTAAGATCTCTTATCGGGGATTCAATGGGGATGTGATGAGCAACACTAGAGGACAACTTCAAGCCAATTGCCAAAAGCCAAACTTCAAAGTCAGAGGGTGAGCCAAGTGCTGCGGAGTCAGCTAAATTGGAAGAACAAGATCACGCCCATAGATGCCCTACGCCATTAGATACCCTGCTGGGATAATAAGCTGGTCAACAAAGGAGATAGAAGCCACTGACAAGACAAGAAAGCTCCTTATCATGCTTGGAGGATTCCATCCCAAATCCAGCACCCTCAGGAGGCCAAGCAATAATAATAATAATGGATTGCATCTATATAGTGCTTCTCGAGGGCCTAAAAGCGCTTTACAATTCCACTATTCAGTCACTCTCACATTCACACACTGGTGGAGGCAGCTACGGTTGTAGCCACAGCTGCCCTGGGGCGCCTACTGGCCAACACTTCACTTTTTATTTTCAGCATTACTCAGATACTAGATGTTGGTATAAATCAATTTAACATAAAACATATTCAGAGATGGCGCTCTTTGCTTTAGGAGCAGCTGGGATGAACTCATGGCTTTGTGAACTAAGGCAGCACTAACTTTTTTCAGGCAATATGGTAATCTTTAGCCTTCTACTCTCCATAACTAGACCTTGAATCAAGTAGTTATTTCAATAAATAAATAAACATAAAAGACAGCATAGCAAAGGCAAGGCTACAGCACCAGCCCTGAAGATGAAAGAAGTTCACCAGCAAAATCCATGTCAGGTCATACACAATTTGAATACATATTAAAATTTTATATTTTGGTTAAGATGAGCATATTGAGCAAATTAAAAAGGAAAAAAATATTTATAAAATATTGCTATTATTTTTCCAGTACGAGACATAAAGCTTTGACTTTGTTCTGACTTATGAATTAATAGAATAATTAACTGCTTCTTTCTTTTATGTTTGTATATACATGTACAGTCTTAGTGTTAACCTTATTTTTTGTATCAAAACTTACTCTGTGCAGTTTTAATTATGTGCTACAGGGCCTTTTTTTGGGATGTGCATATTGTATAAAAATTTGGAATGGGATGAATTTACCTAAATAGGTTCACCTGTTCCACCTTAACCCCACTATGTTTAAATATTCATGTCCTTTTCTACAAAAACAACAAGTAACTTCTTACTGTCTTGACATCCAGGTCTTTATGTCTTTAAGACATTCCTGCAGTTTAACTCATTGGTGTGTGTTATCTGGCTTTATGGACAGATAGAGCTGGGTGTCATCTGCATAGCAGTGTAAATGTATGCTATGTCTTCTAATGATGCTGGCTAAGGGAAGCATGTATAATGTAAACAGAATTGGTCCTAGCACTGAACCCTGTGGAACTCCATAATTAACCTCAGTGTGTGAAGAGGACTCTCCATTTACATGCACAAACTGGAGTCTATTAGATACATATGATACAAACCACTGCAGCACAGTACCTGTAATACCTACAGCATGTTCTAATCGCTCTAATAGGATATTATGGTCAACAGTATCGAATGCTGCACTGAGGTCTAGCAGGACAAGCACAGAGATGAGTCCACTGTCAGAGGCCATAAGAAGATCATTTGTAACCTTCACTAATGCTGTTTCTGTGCTGTGATGAGCTCTGAAACCTGACTGAAACTCTTCAAATAAACCATTCCTCTGCCGATGATCTGTTAGCTGTTTGACAACTACTCTTTCAAGGAAGTTTGATATGAAAGGAAGGTTGGAGATTGGCCTATAATTAGCTAAGACTGCTGGGTCTAGAGATGCTTTTTGACTACAGCCAGCTTGAAGGCCTGTGGTACATAGCTGATTATTAGAGATAGGTTGATCAGAGCTCTGACTGTTTGTCAGCCTGGCTACAGTGCTGAAGAGAAACCTGGGGTTGTTCTTATTTTCTTCAATCAGTGATGAATAGTAAAATGGCTGTTTTTTTTCCAGGCTAAATGTTGATCTTCCAAATTAGTGAGATGCCGTTTCTTCTTTAGCAGAGTTATACCAGGGAGATAACTAATGGTTAAATGCTGTATAAACATAGAGAGTGAAAAAATGTTGAGTTAAGTCTATTCAATTCTAGTTTTTGAAACTAGAAGAATGAAGTTTTAAGCCATTAGGCGTCACTTTTGAAACTACATCTATACTTACATACAATCAATCGTATGTCCTATGTGTGTACATGCTTGCATATATTTGTGTTTTCCTGTGTGTAGGGATTTTTTCAATACGATCCTTCAGATGAAATCATCAAGAATTAAAGCGAATAACTGCATTACTTTGCTCAGCTAAAAAAGCAGTCTCCATTAGTTCAAATTAGAGTTGTTTTGGAGGGAAGGCAGATGTGTTAAACCCAGGAAGCTTGTAAATGATCGTGTGAATGAAGACTTCTTATATAAATACTATTTGAGAAAGCTGACTGTAATTATGTTATTAAAACTAAACAATAAAATGTTTCTTACTTTATCTTTAAGATGATACAAAGTTTTTTTAGATATATTATTGTTTTGGTTAATTATTAAAGTAAGCTGAGTGAATAATTGTCCTATTTTGTGGTATCTTTAGTTTGTTGTGCAGTATTTTTGGATTTCCTTTAGGAAGATTTCCTTTTGTGCATTCAATAAATCACCCTTTAACCATCTTCATCTCTAAAGTAACCCTTTCTTGAGGTTTGTGTTGCTCAGAAATAAAACATGGCAAGATGGTAAAGAATTCTAATTTTGAACATTTTTTAAATTTACTTATAGATGCAGAATCTTTTCCAATAACATGGTCCCTCTGTTGTCACTGTGGTGGCTCACTATTTTCTGTCTGTCTCGCTCCTCTTAGCAGTCTCTTTCTCTTCTATTGTATTGTGTGTATGTGTGTGCATGGGGCCTTCCTCTGGTTCCCACCTTCTGCTTCCTTCTGTTTTGCTTCTTGCCGTCACATGAAAAACTTTCCTGTTGGTTCCTTGTTAGCTGATTGATGAAACCCAGACCGAAGAGTGGTCAGCTGTTTTTTGTGTGGGTTTGTGGACTACCTGTCGTGTGGAAGCCCAGGATCTTCACAAGTGTTAGTCTTGTATTTGAAATGTGTTTGGAATGTAAATAAGTGCACTGAACTGTCTGACCTGTGGTCTTTGATACAAAATAAATACTTCACATGAGATGCAATAAATTCCATGCGACAACCAGAGGTCATGAGACCAAGTTAAGTAGTAATGCAATGTGAAGTGATAAACTATTAAAATTGGCATAGTGAATGAGATGGTAAGCACATAAAATATGTTATTTATTAGTTCAAAATGTATAGGGATAACCAGAAGTACACTGGTTATCTCCAGCTGATCACGGCATGGCTGCCCCTCCATGACCATGGAACTGGACCATGGATCTGCCAGAGGTTTTTTCCTAACAAAAGGGAGTTTGTTCTTCTCACTGTCACAAAAGGCTCGCCAGAGAATCATTTGATTACTGGGGTACTGCCTTTAGGATCTTTACATTTACCTTAAAATATAAAATTGTTGCAATTTGGTGCTATATAAATAAAATGAAATGATGAACTGTAGTGAAAGAAGCCAAAATAACATTATAAACAGTGACAGTTGAAATGAATAACACTGTTTATGTCTTCATCATGGCACCTTAGTGGGTGGGATATATACAGGGATAAGGTAAAATTTTTGATGCATAGATGCAGGAAAAATGGTCAAATGTAAGGATCTGTCACGGTTGGACGGTCCTTTCCGGACGACCTTGCTTGTTTTCATTTTTGCGTGTTTCTGTCTTGCTTCTCTCTCTCTCCCCCCGGTTCTTGGGGCTGTTTACGGAAGTGCGCGCCATGGGAAAGGCGTGATCTGGCGACTGTCGTCATCAGGAGTCCCTCCTCGCTGTTGCCGGCCCACCTGCAGCTGATTACCTGACCAGCTGTCGGTAATCGTCAACCTGGCCAGACAGAGGTATTTAACCAGGGCTCGCAGCGACAGTCGACGTGGAATTATTACTCCTAACTGGTATAGTCTGTGCGAGACGTGTGATTGTGGCATTCGGCTAGCATGTGGCTAATTGTGAATGTTTCCTTCTTCCTCTAGGAGAGTCGAGCGGAGAAGCGAGTTGGGGAGCACACACTAACGGAGTTACCGCACTGAACACACTGGGAGCAAAGGACGGGCACTATTGGAAAATTGCACTTTGGAGTGGATTGTCGGGCTTATCTGTCTATTTCACTGTAAATAATCACACTGTTTTGCTGTGTTTCATTGTGGAACAGGGGCGCTTACGGGCTGACCCGGCCAAGGTCAAAGCTGTCGTGGAATGGCCCATTCCCAAGACCCGCAGGGAGTTGCAGAGGTTCTTGGGCTTCGCCAAGTTCTACTGCCACTTTATCGGGGATTTCACCAAGGTAGCCCTTCTTCTAACCAACCTCACTTCTCCTAAGTTGTCCTTCCAGTGGTCCTCCGCAGCCCAGCAAGCATTTGATCGACTCAAGCACCTGTTTTCCTCGGCTCTGGTCCTCGTCCAGGCGGACCTCAGTCGGCCATTCATCGTGTAGGTGGACGCGTCCGATTCAGGCATGGGGGCGGTTCTCACCCAACAGGTCGAAGGCAAGCTACATCCCTGTGCCTTCTTCTCCCGTAGGTTGTCGCCAGCTGAGAGAAATTATGATGTGGGTGACCGGGAATTGCTCGCCATCAAGTTGTCTCTCAAGGAATGGCGGCATTGGCTGGAGGGCACTGAGCAGCCTTTCGTGGTGTGGACGGACCATAAAAACCTGGCGTATCTCTGGGCGGCCAAGCGCTTCAACGTACGACAAGCCAGGTGAGCCTTATTTTTTACTCGTTTCCACTTCTCCATTACTTACAGGCCCAGTTCTAGGAATACTAAGCCCGATGCGTTGTCGCGCCTGCCTGGGGAACCAACACCCCCTCCTCTCCATCTCTGAGGGAGAGCTGGCTGTCCCCTCTGTCCAGCGCCATCTGAGATGCTGTCGTTGGGTCTGGCGGGCTGCCCGAGCGGCGCTCCTGAGAACAGCTGAGCGGAACAAGGCATTGGCAGATCGCCGTCGCACTCCCGCCCTGGACTATCAGGTTGGCCAGCAGGTGTTGCTCTCCAGCAGACACATTCCCAAAGAAACTGACCCCTCGGTCTCTTGGCCCCTTCGCCATCCAGGAGGTCCTGAACCCAGTGATGGTCCGGCTGGCCCTTCCGTCTGCTACGAAGGTACAAAACGTCTTCTACAAAATGTTTCTCAGATTAGGCCCGTCCAGACCAGCCCTTTGTCCCGGGGCTTAGAGTATGCTTGGGGAGTGTGATTGTGTGTACAATGTCTCTTTATGTTTGTCTCCACGTTGGGTGAGTGTTGAGTAATTGCATATGAGAGTATGAGGGTGGGAATGGATGTTTGTATCTGTGTGTGCCTATATGTCTGTGTCTATATGTCAGGTTGGGTATCAGACGCCACCTCTCTGGGGACATCTCAGGTCCTCCAAGGTATGGAGGCCTATCTCCCCCACCACTCCCCCTGCCAGTGTCAGACGCCCTCAGACATCGGTGCGTTGGTGGTTCTTTGTGTCCGGGGGTGGGCGCCCGAGTACACACCGGCTCACTCCTGGTGGCTGCTTGTCACCCCTTAACGAGAAGTCTGGGCCCTCCACCTCCCCTCTGATGTGGACATCGGGTCAGCTGGAGGCGCAGTCGAAAGATTGCAGCGGTCCCAGATCAGATGTACACACTGGAACACTATCCCATGTTGCTTGTCTGTGTTTATTGTGTTATGGTGTGTTGATACCTGTGCATTCCTGTATTATCCTTTTGTGTTGCACATTTCGATGTTTTTTTCCTCGCTACCTAGCCTGACCTGTCTCCCCAATGTGATGTTTGTATTGTATGTACGGTCGGCAAGGTCTGTCATCTCGGTTGTGGGCAAAAGACCTGCAACTGACAAATAAAGGCTATCTCATCTCTCAACTGATTCAGCTCGTTGGTGAATGCAGAGTCGGCGTTGATCGGCGCAGTGTCTCTGGCTTTGTAGTCCATAATGGTGCGTAGTCCGTGCCACATACTCCCTGTGTTGCCCTGGTGGAAGCGGGACTCCACACGCTCCCGGTACAGATGTTTGGCATCTCTCACCGCGTGCCGCACGCCGTATGAGGCCGCTTTGTAGGTGCTCATATCGCCAGTGGAGAGACCCGCGTTGTAGGTAGGGGTCCTGGCGTTCACTGCAGTGCGGCTCGATCTGTTCATCCACTGTTTCTGGTTTGGGAATGTGGTGACTCTTGCAGTGGGGAGAATCTCCTCCGCTAGCATATTGGCGAAGCATACTGCTACTTCCGTAAACTCGTTGATGTTGACTGCACATGCTCTGAACATGTCCCAGTCTACGTCGTTGAGTGCGTCCTGTAAGGTAACTTCTGATTGGGCAGTCCACCGTTTCACGTCCCTCGTGGTTACTTCTTCCCTCCATATGTTTTGTTTATACTGGGGAATGAGGAAGATGGCGTTGTGGTCAGACTTCCCAAAAGCCGGGTGTGAGACAGCTTTGTAGCCCTGCTTGTATGGCGTGTAGCAGTGGTCCAAAATTCGATCCCCCCTCAGCGGACACGAGACATGCTGGAAAAAGTTTGGCATGACTTGTCCGAGGTTCGCTTTATTAAAGTCTCCTGCTACAATGAGGGCTGCGCCCGGGTCCTTGTTTTGAAACGAACTCAGCACATCATGTAGTTCGGACAAAGCCATACCTGTGTCCGCTTGGGGTGGGATGTAGACCGCCGTGGTGTTGACTGAGGTGAACTCACAGGGCAGACAGAAAGGGCGGCACTTAATGCTCAGGAACTCCAGATGTGGCAAGCAGCCGCTGCAGAGAGCAGAAATGCTCCTGGCATCACACCACTTTCTGTTTACCATGAAACACACTCCTCCACCTTTGCTTTTGACTCTGCCATTCTGTCCGTGCGGAGTACAAAAAATGAATCCGACAGAGTTACGGCCTGGTCCGACACAGTGGGGGTCAGCCATGTCTCCGTGAAGCACAGAATGTTGCAGTCCCTCATGTCACGTTGGAAGGTGACCCTTGCTCTTAGGTCATCGAGCTTGTTCTCCATGGATTGTACGTTGGCCAGTAGGATACTGGGAAGTGGTGCGCGATGCGCCTGCTGTCTTAGTCTGTTCCTAATGCCAGTGCGTTTCCCCCGGCGCTTCTTTGTTCTACGCCTCGGATGAGCGGCCTGTCCTTTGTTGTTCTCCGCGCCGCGTAGAATCTCTGGTGGCCAGGATGGGTCGGGTTTAAAAGTGTCCAAGATTAGATGTGCAACCTTGTCACCGATGTTTACAAGTGATCTGCGGTCGTAGACTATAAGACTAGAGGATTTTGGAATGTAAACCAGAGCAAAAAATAAGTAAAAAACAAGAAAAGTGGATAGTCGGAGTGGAGCGGTCAGGAAGGTGTCTGGATGTGGCCGCGCCATCTTACTTGGATGGATGATGAACAAGGATCACTCAGAAGTGTTCGTCTATGCTCTGTGTCAGGCGCTTCAGTAGATTACTCGTGCTATTCACAGCAGTTAGTTTTTTCTCCCCAGGACATATCTTACATATTACTTTAATATTCTTGTCTGCTTGTTTCAGAAAAGTGAAGAGACGGGAATATGTCCATTTCATAAAACAGCCACACGCATCAGGTGAGTCCGACATCTTCCGCTTTAGAATACGACTATGCAGCAAACTGGCGCGCATCTGCACTACAGCGATGTTAAAGCGGTAGAGTTTACTTCTACATTTAGAGCAGGGGTCGGCAACCTTTCTGATGACGAGTGCCATCTAAAATTTCCTCAGAAGTCAGTGTGCCATATGACTGCATTAGCAATAAATTTAATAATGCTCTATATTAACAGTTACACACTATATAGAAGAACTTTATAGAATTATATTTGTTCACAGATGTTGGCAGTTATCAGCGATCAGAAAAGAAAACATTGGTTCAAACACCTGAAAGTCCTGAAAACACATGGTGAATTCTATCTCAAGTTTTTGAATGAAATGCGGTACTGATGCTGTGCTGAGCGGACAGCTCCTGAAGCATTTGAAGTGTCTGAATGTGGAAATTTCAACATCGCTTGAAAAAACTGCCAGCTAGCAACGTCCCTCTGACCAGTAGGTGAAGTTATTTTTAGCCAATTACAAGTTGAATCTGGTAGTTGGGGTTGTTAGCTAAGATACCATCATTAAGAAGTGGCACAACTAATGTGTCTATGCGAGCTAATTTGCGATGTGCACCGCTGCCCCGGCCATTTATTTTTTAATGCACCTTCTCATTTTGACTAGAGACCGGCCCACCAGGTATTAAAGCCACAAAGCCTTTGAATGAAAACGCTGTGGTGACAGGGATGTACACTGTCTTGTTGGTATATATGTATGATATCTATACATTTATATCAGATAAAAACTTTGGTTGTAAGATTCAGATAATTATTTAATAACAGCGAGACATTTTAAATGAGAATAAGAAAGTATTTCTTTGTGCCCCCCTCTCCCTTTTAATGCCCTACCTGCCCCCCTGGCAACACTTTGCTAGACCCGCCCCTGCACAGTTACCAGCTGTCAGCTACTTA
>NW_024585206.1:0-9625 GCF_018398535.1 Haplochromis burtoni
AATATTAATTTAAAATGTTACCCTTCCAGTGTGACTCATACAATTAACATTTTCACTTTACAGCGTTAGAGGTAGAAAAGAGGAGCATACCATGGGGATGAGTATTAACGGTGTGGTTAGAGAGAGGTGTACTAGAATTATTAAGACTAACCCTTTAATTTCACCAATTCTATTAATCCTAGAGTCACATTTCTTATTATTACAGTTACTGTTAGAGGCTTGCATGAAAAACACATTTCCTGCAATATTTTCTAGAACTACAGGAATGCAATGAAGTGTTAACTGCTTTGTAGATGAACTATAAGTAAATTTACAGTACAGGACATCTCAAACTCAGAAAGAAATGCCAGGAACTTGAGATGTAGGTTGGATGCTGTACACAAATATGTCCGGCTTTCCGACCCTAGTCAGACTGTTACTCATGAAACTGGTAAGTTTACCTTCTCAGCTTTGTGTTTAATTGTTTCCATTCAAAATAAGTTCAGCCAGCCAGGCTGATACTTTGTTACTACTGCCAGTGTGAGAGTCGCAACATTGTAGCAGTAAACAGTGTAATAGCATTGCTTCACAGACTGTTTCAGTTGATTGTTGTTATTGTGTAGAGCTTGTTGTGTGTTGTAATTAGTACTGTAATATCTACGCTGTCTTTGCAAAAAGCCACATATGTGAGCCCACGTGTCACATGTATTTAAATGTATTTAAGTGTATTCTTTCATCTACAAGAGGGCAGTTTCTATACAACAATGACAATTTCATCACATTTAACTATGATTGTGGGTTTATACCATATTGTATTATCTGCCTCTGTCTCACAGTTAAGATGATATTTTCTTGTTTTTTTACCTGAATAATTGAATATATGAATATATTTATATTACTATTTCCTACTTACTATTTCATATTTCTACTTGCCAGTGATGGTGTGTGCCTAAAGTGTGGCAGTGATAAACACATTTCTCCAATACCGTGTCATTATATTATGACCGTACATTATTACAATGGGACAGCACTGAACCACGTTCCAGAGACAATGGGTTATATTGGATCTGCTATAATATGAATCAAAAGCATGTTGGGTGATTCCCTGATAAATGTTTTCTGCTTCCATGTATATTATATCCTTATATGAAAAATTAATATATTAAGAAAACCTTACCAGCTTGTACTGTAAATTGCCAAGTTGAAGAATACGTTGAGTTCTAGAGCCACAAATACATCTTTAGATGGCAAATCGTTGAAGCTAGAATTTAAGCATGTGTATAGCATGTGATTTCCCTCCCAGTAACTTTAGTGTTTGAAATGTGTTGGATTAAGGACATTTAAAATGAGATACTGCTGAGAAACTCTAAAGAGGCTTATATCAGATTTAACACAACTATGTTATAGCTGTGTTATATATGTTTGCAGTTTTATTTAAAAAACAAAACAAACAGTTGGAAGGTTTTGTAAGCTGCTAAATGCTTCTATAAGGCCGTGTCTCTGCAACTGCAATAAGCATCATATATTGTTTAATACTTTAGATGCTGTTGTTGATTTTCCACAGACTGCACTGAATCTGTATTTGAAGTATGTGAAAACTTTTCAAATGTCTTTGTGGATAAGGTGTCTAGTATGAGAACTCAGATATTACCCTATGCAATTTACCCATCATCTTCTTTTCCCTGCTCTGCTGCCTTTTACCAGTTTTTTAAGCCTGTGACTTTACCTTTTTTATATGAGGTTGTTGGTCAACAGAAGTCCTCGGGTTCCCCCACAGATGCAGTCCCACCCTGACTATTTAAAGAGGTGATTTCTGCTTTGGGGCCAGTTCTTGTTAGTAACAGCAGCTTGTCCTTGACTGTAACTCCAAAAGACTTTAGGCTTATGTGCAGCACTTTGTGACTCTGTCGAGAAAGGTGCTATATAAATAAAATTGTATTTTCATTATTTTATTTTATCATGTAACCTAATTAGAAAGTCTGGCCTGGCTCCCACCATGATGTCCAATTTTAGAGCAATCTCCAAGCTACCTTATTTCAAACATTTTGGGAAAAAAAGAGTCTATATTATATATTATATTATATTATTATAATATCTTTTTAAGGGATTTTAGTCTGGTTTAAAAAATTTTCATAGGACAGTACCTGTACTACTAAGGGTTTTTAATGGCATTCTTTTAGCTACAGATGGTTGGAATTATTTGATCCTAGTTTTTACTAGATTAATAGCCTTTGCTACAGTGGGTCACATTATTCTGATATTTTGTTTGGAACATTTTGCACACATTAATGGCACTACCCTGAATTGGTGTAAGTCCTACCTGGCTGAAAGAACATTTTGTTATCTTTAATAGATTTAAGTCACCATGTTCTCCTTGTCATGTTGGGTACCTCAGGGCTCAACCCTTGGGCCCCTGCTATTTTTATTAAATCTTCTTCCCCTGTGCTCCATATTTAGAAAGCATAAATGTGCTTCCCATTTTTATGCTGGTAACAGTCAGGTGTATATGCCCGTTAACTTAGAAAAACCTTAAATGTCTTGATAAAGTAAAAGTTATTACTGGTGGGTCTCCTCCTTTAGATTTGGGCCTTCTTACACAATACAAAACATTTTGTCACTAACCTGGGTGTCAAAATGGACAGTGATTAAAAGCAATTCAGTGCTGTGGTGAGAGCGAGTGTCTTCTTTTTTATTTACCATATACAATTGGTCAAACACAGTCTTCCAGACTTCACTTTAACATTCTGTAGTTTGTTTTTAAGTCTTTAAATGACCTTGCCCCACTCTCTGAGCTCTTACAGGTGCACTCACCCTCCTAGTCACAAATGTCAGCTAAGTTGTGGAATTCACTGCCCTTGCATATTACACATGCTTCTGCACTGACGTTTTTAAAGTAACTATTTAAAGCCCACCTTTTTTCATTGGCCACAGTGAGAGAGTTGACTTTAAAAATGTTTTATTATTATTAATGAATTTGAATTTCTATTGTGAGCTTAATGATGAGCATTTTAGCCAGCATATTGTTTTAAAGCACTTTATAAAAAGTGCTTTGAAGCAAAAAAACAGCTAGGCTTGGCTGGGCTTTGCGTGTCTCTGCTAATGAATGTGTGTCCTGTACTACCTGTAAAACAAGTTGGCTGAGTGGCTGGATTTCACTGACGTATAAACAATTCACGCTCACCTACTTCTTTCACTTTTCAGAAAGACCTACATTTAAAAAACGTCATTGTATTCAACTTGGTAATCATTTGTTATAGTCATTAACTAAAACATGTCTATGAATCTGTCATTGTTTAGGGGGGATTAGTAGTAATGGCCATATGACACCGATGCTCCAATACAAGCCTCCAACTCCAATTTGTATTTTCCTTGAACCACTGCTTCAAAGCTTACTTTAATGCCGGAGGGCAGACAAACAAACACTTGGCCCGTGATGTCTCCTCACGTCTACTCCACCTTGAATCTGCTTGAAGCAATTGATACTGCTACACGAGATTCTTTGTAACATTTTATTCCCATGTGAATGTGTGTTTTCGAAAGCTGGAGAAGTTGCTAGCAAGAAACTAAAAACCAAAAACAAACCAATGTAAAAATAATTGTGATTAAAAGTCTTTAAATCCCGGTCCCATGTAAGATTAGTCACACCCCGCTTTAGTTACACAAGCACACCCTATCATCCCACCACATCCTGTTTCCAACTGCTACAATGCAATTTGTTTTTGTTGTATTTGTATCAATCATAAAAACCGTTATTGCACTCAGCACACGATTATTGAGACATTGTTTTGCTTTGTCTTAATTTGCCACTAAAACCTATTTTCAATACAATTCATTAAGTAGTTCAATACTGATTCATTGCTTCATTTGCGCATCACTAGGAATTAAGAGGCAAATGCAGACTCCAAGACTGATTTGAGGAAATGAAAAATAAACCTTTGTGGGGCGATCATGGCTCAAGAGTTGGCTGTTCTTCTTGTAATTGGAAGGTTGCCGGTTTGGTCCCGGCTCCGACAGTCTCGGTCGTTGTTCCTTGGGCAAGACACTTCACCCGTTGCCTACTGGTGGTGGTCAGAGGGCCCGGTGGCGCCAGTGTCCGGCAGCCTCGCCTCTGTCAGTGCGCCCCAGGGGGCTGTGGCTACAATGTAGCTTGCCATCACCAGTGTGTGAATGTGTGTGTGAATGGGTGAAGGACTGAATGTAGTGTAAAGCACTTTGGGGTCCTTAGGGACTAAGTAAAGTAAAATACAGGCCATTTACCATTTTACAGCGCAAGCATCAAATCCAGGCGGATGAAAAAAACAGGAGACAAAATCACTGAGGCAGACAAACAGTACAACATGACAGAGAACTAAAGAAAACTGAGGGTTTAAATACACTCAAGGTAATCAGGGGAAAAGATGCAGGTAAACAGAATAAATTAACTTTACCTACAAATTAAGAAGCTATACAGGTACAACTAGAGTAGACTGCCATCAGATAGAAAGAATAACAGAAGTCACATGACCCAAAGAGAAAGTGAAACGACAATTTAAAACCCAAACTCCCACATCATCTACATCAGTGTGAACAACAACCACGACACACCAACTTCACAGCACAATTGGACATTCAGGTACGGTAACATTGCGTTAATAATCCAATGCAGGAAATCCAGTCATTAAATTATTAATTTGAGCGGATTGAGTCATCTCACATTTGGTTCAGATGTGTTAAGTTAAAAGAGTTTACTTTTCTTTTCCGTTTGTTTTATTTACAGGTAGTTGGTAACAAAAAGACATGAAACTTTTTCAGTGTAAGTCATTGTTGTGACTTTCTTCTTCCTTCTTTTTCTTTGTTGATTTGCCCTTAACACAGTTTGTTCAGCCCTCGGGGATTTAACATGTAACATTGAGCTACACAAATAAAACTGGCTTGATTTAACAAATAGTTTTGAAATGAGGAAATGCTGCAGACTCAAGTGATCTTGATGTGAATTTGTTACAGATGTTTGCAATATTTTATATAATGGAATAGTTAAAATGATGTCCTTTGATTTGAAAGTGGCAAAAAGTAAAATTTCATTTGCCTGGAAAATCTAATGTAACCGTGCCTGAATATGGAAAGGTGTTGCTAACATGTTTGTAAATTGTCATATTTCAATTGCAGTTAAACGCCCAGCACGCCCTGTTTCACCTCCTCGTAAGATATTTTAAATATTATACAAAATTCAAACCTGAAGACAAAACAAGAGGCTTTTACACACCGGATCCGTGCAAATACTTCCTGGTTTACAAATATTTTTCGGACTCATCTGTTCTTTATGCAGCTGTTCACACTGACCATTTGAGCAGCAGAACTCCAGGAAGTTTAGAAAAAAAAGATTCAGTAATTGAACTTTGGGCGAGGTGAGACTGATTAGAGTCAGAGCAACGTTACTGAAACCCTGAATAAATCGCGGCATTTTTTTTTCAGACCAACCGATTCTTCCGATTTCTTGAATCCAAATAAAAAAGACCTGACCAACAAGCCCACTGCATTTGGCAGCTCTTAACTCACATGGCACCTGTACTGAATACACAACCAGATGAAAATAGTCACGTGATATTATTTACATCAGACACACAGTTACATGATAATCCACTTCAGTTGGCTCTGTGAAATGATTTCGCTGCCTCCTCAGATCTGGTCCCAACTCTACCAACAACACCTCAACAACAGCTGTCCCACTGACATCCTGAACTATGTACAAACACACAGCTTCAGCTCCTGGATGCAACCATGAAATTCTTTCTGCTGCTGTTTTCTTAGTTTCTTACTTTTCCCAGCTTGGTATTGTTTGATGTTGGCTTCATTTTTAGTTTTCACATTCCGTTTATTGAGGAGGAATTGTCCTCAAAAACGCAATGTGTTCAGTGTGTAACAGCCTTAACACATGATGTGTGACTCATTTAAAATGTTGCCCTTCCAGTGTGACTTTTATACAATTTACATTTTCACTTTACAGTGTTAGAGGTAGACGAGAGGATCATACCATGGGGGTGAGTATTAAGGGTGTGGTTCCTTAGAGAGGTGTACCAGAATTATTAAAAAATAACTCTTTAATTTCACCAACTCTCTGTGACTCTGTTAATCCCAGAGTCACAATTTTTATATCACGAAATTGATCTGTTTCAACTTGTTATAACAGCAGTCTGGCGAGGAACGAGCGGCTAGCAGGTTCACCGAGCATGTTGTTGGGGGAGCCAGTCAGTTAAATCGAACAACAGACCTTTATTTGACATTAGCAACATAAGACCATACAGGCTAGGTCTCCAAGGCTCTACTCCGCCCGTACATACATGTGGGGGGATGGGTAGGCATCAGTGCCTGCCTGTTATGTTATGTTATGAATGGTTTCTCTCGGAACAGACACACTAGCAGCATGAAACGTCTGCCACTATACTCACACACACTAGGAGACTCCCACAACTACTACAATAATAATACTTTTCATTCTTTTACATGGTGATGCAGAAATGCTCATCTTTTTTTTTTTTTACAATTATTATAGATGTTTTAAGGCCTTCGAAAAAAAATAAGTCCAGTGTTATAGAATGAAACCAAAGATCAAACCCTGTTTTCAGGTCCAGAACATGGGAATAGAGTAGCTGCGAGAGAATTCAACATTAATGAATCAATGGTACGAAAGTAGAGGAAGCAAGAAGAATGAGTTGAGTAAAGGTTGACTTATCTGTTTTGTTTCGCTTAATGCACCTTATAATCTGGTGCGCCTTATGGTCCGAAAAATACATTAACTTCTACCTTCCTTTGTCCAGAAGTCCAACTTTTGTGCGATGTTAGCATCTTCCTCTGCCTTTTGGGTGCTACCGCAGGTGCCTTTGACGGTGCGAAACGTTTAGTCGACAATGTTGGAGAGAAAACTTACAAACATACAGTACAGCACTTCAGAGTCACACTGCTAGCAATCGAAGATTTAAGTAAATTTGGCAAGCTGAACACATTCTGTACTGGGACGAGACACGGGACGAGATTGATTGATGATCTAAGCCAATCAGTTCACAGAAAACAATGCTTTGTAAAAAACAAACAAAAAAAAAACGCATTCAAAATTGCACAAAAACGAAAAGGTAAGCCGCGTTATAGCAAGGTACCACTGTAGTAGAAAACAGATTAGAACACTGATTGGTTTATTTGGATATTTATCACAGAGAATCCATCAATAAAATTAATAAAGCTTTGCTGTGGCTTATGTAATTTAGAGGTTTGCCATTAGATGATAATGTCAGAACAGATTGCAGCAGATAATGTGTAAATGTATCAATACAAAGATTTAATCCTCCACTGAAGAACTGTGCTAGCAGAGAAATGTGTTGAATTGTGATTTCAAAAGATGAATCATTTTCATTATAGATCCACAGCACCTTTTGCTCCAATGTCTCCAACAGTCAGGTCAACGAGCTAGATGACATGTGAAATGCCCCTTTTATATAGCATCACACACTGAGGCAAAAAGCCTGAGTTATCAATAATAACCACCATCACGATTAGGGATGGGTATTGATAAGATTTCCACGATTCCGATTCCATTTTCGATTCTGTTTAACGATTCGATTCTTTATCGATTCTCTTATCGATTCTTTTTAAAAAAGGAGAACACTAAGGTCGAATAGCTTAGAACCTTGTTTTATATCTTCTCTTCTAACAAGATAGAAATTTAGGAGTAACATGGCCTTACAAACCCGACAGTGAGATATTAAGAGATCCACAGCCTACGGTTCTTCCATGGGGTTTCAAAGGGTCTCCAGGAAAAAAAATTATGAATGTAAAATAATAAAATAAATATTCATATGTAGCAATAACAAAGTATAACATAAATTATTCAGTAGCAATTACACAAGAATATCCAGTAATGTCCCTGCCTACAATTAAACACATTCACTTACCGAAAATCGGGGCATCTGCTGTGGCAAATGGGTGCAAGCCTTTTACCACAAACTTAGTCACTGCTCGGTGACATTCGTCTATCCTGGCCTGAAAGGAGACGCTACCGGTAGACTGCAGCGAGAACTGCCAGCATCTGAGCCAGACTCTGTCTGTCTCTCTCATCATGGTCACCTAAATGCACAGTAATGGCAGGTTTTGTAATAAGGCAGATCGCGCTAACATAATATGCACTGTTAGTTGATTATTTACCTGCCGCATTAACGGGAGAGGACGTGCAAACGTTACCGCTGCTGCTGGGTTGAGATTCACGAGTCCGGAGCGGAATTAAAAACACGACATTCATTTAAGGTTATCGGGTGTTTTTTGCATATTCGTAGTGTTTCCTCCCTTAAATGAAATATTTACTTTGCAAGTATTGCAAGTTGCCCCGTTGTCATCCGTATAACCAAACTTTTGAGCGTTTGAGCCGTTTAGGCACCATGTTTCCTGCCAGGTAAATGACGTTCCGCAACGTGGTGACGTCATTCGGGGCGACTGGAATCGATAAGGGAATCGTTTGCAAAAATGGCAAACAACTCCAAGGAATTGAAACAGTGGGAACCAGTTCTCAACAAGAACCGGGTTTCGATACCCAACCCTAATCACGATGCTAATTTTCTCTGACTCTGGTTTTTGGTATTATCAGAAAAGACAATTCAAACCTGCCTATGTCAGTCTGGCTTGGTTGTACACCCATCAAGTGTTTTGTTTGTTTTATTATTTTGTGTGTGTTCATAACACTGTTGTGTAAACTGTAAGTGCACACTAAATCCTATTGTAATTTTCTAAATGAACAGTGAAAAAGAGCGAGACCGAGACCTGCAGCTTGTCAGAGATTACAAGCCTCACAAAGATGTCCAGCATCTCAGAATTATGCTTTATGGACCACCAGGTGCTGGAAAGTCCAGCTTCATCAACTCTGTGGACAGTACTTTAAGAGGCAAAATCGCAACTCGAGCTTCAGCAGACGCAACCTCTGGTGTCAGTTTCACTAATGCAGTATGTATGAGGATGTATCTATTCTTATAATAGTTGCTGTTAGATGCTTGCATGAAAACACTCTCATTTCCTTTGAGGTTTTCTAGGACTACAGGAGTGCATTGCAGTGGTAACTATTTTGTAGACAATAAACTATAAAAAGAGTGAAAAAAGTCGGTACAACTAGTGTGTAAATATTAATCTGAAAACTGTTTAGGGTCTTTAGTATATGACATTATAAACACTTTTTTTTACATTCACAGTACAGGACATATAAAATTCACAGAGAAAATCCAAGAACCTTTTATCCTTTTGCATTCAATGACACCATGGGCCTGGAGAGGGGCGCTGAGGGAGGAATTCTTGTGGAAGACATCAAACTTGCCATGAGTGGACATGTAAAAGAAGGTTACAGGGTATGACATCTTCATTCAGACACAATCTGTGAAACTGTATCGTGGAAAAGGGTTTAAGTGATTTTCCATTTTTTTCCCAGTTCAACCCCAAATGTCACTTGTTTGAAACGGATCCTGACTACAACAGTTCTCCTACTTTAGATGACAAAGTCCACATTCTGGTTTTAGTCATTCCAGCTGACACAGTGAGCATAATCAGTGTTGAAACTCGGAGGAAGATGAAAGAAGTCAGAGCAGCAGCTCGTGACAAAGGTGAGAGCAGATGTGGTTCTAAGAGCATTTATTATGTC
>NW_024585207.1:0-2106 GCF_018398535.1 Haplochromis burtoni
CTTTACCAGGAGCCTCACAGGAGTGATGGAGGGGGCCGTCCTCTCCATCCTCAGTCATCCTCTTCTCATGTCTGAGTCCAGCTGTGGTGAGGTGGATGAAGCGCTCTCATTTTCAAGTGGCACAAGACCTGTTCAGACACACGGCGGAGTTTGTTTTACTGACATGGCCTTCAAACGATCACTTTACTGTCTGATATACGTTCTGATATCAGCCACGGCAGAGGGTTACTGCATCAAATACCCAATCAGTGGAAACAACAAACATTTTTGATTTCAAGCAATTAAAAGCAAGAGCTGTAGCTAAAAAAGACAAAGCACATGAGCTAACGCAATTACTGCTTGTTTCAACAACTTTAATGCTGAACGAAAAGTCCCGTTAAAGTCTACTTTAACAATTCTACTTAAGCCATCATCTAAATCACGTTTACATACACAACAATGTCATCTGTTAAGCTTTTCTCTTCACTGGATAACAACCTGCAGCTGCAGCTAACAAAGCTAAAATGCTAAAGCTGTGCTAACTAATGCCTAAAGCGTACGTTTCTGTGACCACATTAACAAACGGATAACTTTGGTAGTTTCTGTCGTTTGCACTAACAATTTATGTCTCTTTTATCAGGCTGAAAGTAAAGCTACCTTTTGTGCACTGTTGGTGTTAGGGTGACTGACCAAAAGTAGCTCCGTGACTTCCTTAGCAACGCTTGACAACACAGATTTCTGTTACCAAGAGAGTCGCAGTCTGAACTCAGCATGTATCACAGCGCCCCTGTGTGCTAAGAAGGGGTATTACTTCCATACCTGTGCGTCAACTACTAGGATAACCACCTGCTTTCTCATTTCTGCAGCTTACACATCTTCGAATCATTTCCAGGGAGCTTCTTCTTATACGAGGAGAGAGGACTCCAGGCAACAGACATCTGACCTAAATTAGCCTACTAAGAGGCTAATTTTTACTAAATTTACACTGTAGCTCAATGTGCTGGCATAAGAACTCTGTAACACTGTGAGTATACATTTTCAACATATAAGTATTAGTAATACTTAAAAAACAAAAAGACAAGGCAACTCACCTCTCAGAACATCACCAAAGTTATTGACAACACTGCTCAAATCCAAAGTCCATCCTGCGCTCCTATTCCCTTCCTCTTTTGAGCACCACTTTTTTTGCTTTGGCTCTCTAAATATATCATTTAAAATGCCAAGAAAAAATGTTATATAATTGACATCAAAAGACTCATGGGTGTTTTATAAAAATGACAGAGAACAAAGGTCAGGAAGTACAAGTAACATGCCCATCAAAATGTCATAAAACATGCCTATTTTAATCAGTGTTGTGTAATACGATTGAGTAGATATTTGCAGCTACAATTTAATTTCTAATTTTCTTACAATTTGTCCACTTTGCCTCACATCACAATCAAGAGCATAGCCTTTGTTCTCAGCGAGTAGACCTAAAGATGATCTAAGCTTTGATCTGCCATTCAGCTGCGGTTCTCGTACATCACAGCGTCAGGGAGTGGGTGAAAGGGTTAACAATCGGAGGTCACACCTTGACATTGTTTATTCAGTGTGACTTACACTGTTTTGTCAGCAGCAGCGTTTTTCTGCCGTTTCTTTGTGCTATTTGTAAAGTGACTGACTTTAACGTGTTGTAGTGAATGGAAAAGCTTTTGTCTTTTCATGAAAACACCCAGACAAGCATTTTTTTTCAATCAACTGAGCTAAACTAATGACGGCAAAATAAGTTGAACAGAGGAACTTGGATATTAGCAATGTAGTGCACAATAATATTGAGCGATTGAGTAAATAAAAGTCAGAAGTTTAAGTTCAGAGTCCATAAACGTAATTCTTTATCATCTGACTATGGCCAAATAACTAGTAAATGTATCTGACTGGATTATAATTTAAAGGATTATAATTTATAGCCCCATAGTATGTTTCTTTAAAAAAATCTTTGTAAGCTGACTAATGCTTTTAAATACATCATTCAAAAATATACTGGATATATATATATATATGTATATATATATATATATACACACACACATATATACACATATAATATATATATATATACATATATATATGATCTAAGCTTTGATCTGA
>NW_024585207.1:2717-4033 GCF_018398535.1 Haplochromis burtoni
AGATAAAATGTCACTATGTACATATTAGCTTCTGTTAAGAGCTTCTCTCATGAGCTGAACAGCTCAGTAAGAGAACTTTGCTGTGCTTTGAGTGCCCATCTGACTCTGTGGATTCAAATGTGTGCACTTCTTGTATAAATGATTTATACTGCTGCTGGGTCTGACCTGATAAAACTAGATTAGTTACCTTTATAGAAAAATCATAGATCGCTCATTCAGACATGGAGCTGACACATTAAGAGTTAACAGAAAGGTATAAATGTCTAAATTGATTTATTCCTCATTAGAAGTTTAAAGCTGCACCTGAACTTTCTACTTAACAGCACTACTGTTGAACTCACCAATTCTTTCAGCTTCAAAAATTAAATGCCTCACATGTGCTCGTTTCCTCTCTCTCCTCAGATCATCTTCTACGAGGACAGGAACTTCCTGGGTCGTTCCTATGAGGTCATGAACGACTGCCCTGACATGTCCTCCTACCTGAGCAGGTGCCACTCCTGCAGGGTTGAGAGAGGCTGCTTCATGGTGTACGACCGGACCAACTACATGGGCAACCAGTACTTCCTGAGGAGGGGTGAATATGCTGATTACATGAGCATGATGGGGATGAACGACTGCATCAGGTCCTGCCGTATGATCCCCATGGTAAGATTTTACGCCAGTCTTCATTTACCCTGGATGACATCATTAAAATACTCTGAGTTAAATCCATTTGTCTTCTGCCTCACAGTACAGGGGATCCTACAGGATGAGGATCTACGAGAGAGAGAACTTTGGTGGTCAGATGTATGAGCTGATGGACGACTGTGATAACATCATGGACCGTTACCGCATGTCCAACTGCATGTCCTGCAATGTGATGGATGGCCACTGGCTGATGTACGAGCAGCCCCACTACAGAGGCAGAATGATGTACATGAGGCCTGGAGAGTACAGGAGCTTCATGAACATGGGATTCAGCGGCATGAGGTTCATGAGCATGAGGCGCATCACTGACTCCTGCTACTAGGCTGTCTTTGCACTAAATAAAGCTGTCATGAACTGAACTACTGGTGTGTTTAAGTCATGGATTATTTTGAGTAGATTTTGAGTACTTACATTCATTCAGAAATTCTAACTTTTCAGTAATTCAGAAGAAGCAAGTCATTTGCTTTTTATTCTTATTTTCAAACCACATTCTTTCAAAAATCAACTACAAGTGAAATTTGTGCAACCTTTTAGCACAAAATGTTCACTTATATGTACCACAACTTCACTGTCACAGTGAACCTCTTATAACCTTCTTTTCATATCTTTTTACATTAAAAGCCATAGAC
>NW_024585207.1:4058-7473 GCF_018398535.1 Haplochromis burtoni
TGTGGGGCCCAAATTTAGCTCACTGGGATGAGCCAAATGGCTGAAATCGGCAGGCCCAGGTTCAAATATGACCATTGCCACATGTCTTCCCCTCTCCAAAACCAAAACATAGACTGTATATTAAAGATGGAAGTAGACATTTATTGTTTAGTTATATTCTGGTCTTGAGCCTAGCCTTTTCACCAGGGGGGCTAAATAAGAGAAACCCTGAGACATTTCAGTTTGATACAACAGAGACCCAAAGCATAGTTTGCTTTTTTGACCCCTCTACTCTAACTGGGACTCAAATAAAAAAAAAATGAACATCATATTCTATTCATTAAGGCTTCAAGCTAGAGACTGAGAGCATGAGAACTTTAGAAAAGTGTTTATTGAGGGTAAGAACATTCATTTTCTCTGGTTGTAAACAGTCTTCTTTGTAACCAGAAGAGTCGCCCTCTGCTGGCCATTAGAAAGAATACAGATTTAACTTACAGGCTTATAGGTTACTGGTATGACATTTTTGATTTCTTCTAGAAGGATACTTTAGTTTTTTACAGTCTTTGTAGACTTCACCCTTTGTGAAGACTATCTTTCCACAGAACCAAAACACACACTGAGTACTTATGCTTGTAAAGAGCAGTAAGTGTTTCTGAGCATGTTGTAAGAAGGAGGCCTTCATTTAGAGTCACTGTAAATTTCTGGGGCTGTAACTATCTGTAAAGCCTTTTGTTTAATAGCAGAGAAATCATAATACATGATGCTGATCTGCAGCTTTGTTGTTTATAAAACAATAGTTGCAATTGTTGAAATAAAGGAAGTTTAGTCTCACTCTGAGTAGAACTAAAACAGTTGTGTCTAGAGTCTTCTATAGTAAACTTGGACAATGGCATGTAAATACTTGCATCAAAATGAATACTTGTGCGCATGGAGCTTCTCGATAAGTATTCCTCCTGAGTGTATATTTCACTTTGTAGCCCCAGTCTACATCTTGTTTCGTCTTCCACAGCTTGTGCACATCTCTGTGATAGCTTACGAGGATCCTTATAAAATTTTATTTTGCACCCGAATCCATAGGTTTGTTTCTTGCCTCTTACGAGTTTGTTCTCCTCATCCGTCACTTGTTCACATCTCACTGAAGCTCAAAAGGCATCGAATAGAGCGGGGTCGTCTACAGGTGAAGCACCCGTGAACAGGCACAGGTGTGGTGTGATTGTGACAGCAGCTACGCATAATAACAATATGCGCGCAGATAGGTTATCATGTTTGAGTTATTCTCCTCTCCTATTTGGTTGTTCTAAGGTACAATGATAGTGGTAGTGATCTCCTTCCATCTCCCTCTTCAACAAGAACTAATGAAAGTCTCCAGCTTCTGGTTTGCTTGGATGGCAGGTTGAGAAGTGTTTTCTGATGATCTTGGACCTACTGGCCCTAACAAACAACGTGCAATTCCTTGACTTTTCTATCATTTCTCATAAGCGACAAAGTGAAGAATTAATGGTGATCCGAATGCAACAAACAAGAGATTCGTTCATGTGGTCATTGGCAACCATTTTGCTCCCATAAGCTCTCCTTTTGCTCTTTGATTCTCATTTTTTTGCAGATCGGTTAGGTCGATTTCAACTCTTGTTTCAAAGTTCTTCACTATAGTTCTTTTAGCAAGACCTACTTTTTCGAGGTCTCCTTCTGCAATTTGTTGGTACTGGTGTGAATTTTCGTTAGTCTAGTCTGTTAATTTTTCGGTTCAGGTCAAACTGAATAGATTAATTGAGTATTAACTTAGACATAAAACACAGGTGTCTTGTCTTAATTTTAGAATATGTGTCCCCTTTAGATCCACGTGTGTTTCTCTTAGACATCATGTTCAGAATCTACCAATTTAAATGGGGTTCTCTTAAATCCAGAATACGCCATGGCCTAGGGAAAGCCTCCATTTCTCCTTTTCTGTGTTGTTGCTTCTTTATAAAAATCGTTCTGCCGATACGCTTTTTAATTAGCTTAACATTCAGACATATATCAACAAAAAACACCCCCCCCCCCAACACAACACACAAACAAAAACAAACCAACAAACAAACAAACAAACACAAACAACAAAAAAAAAAAACACAAAACACAAAAACAAACAAAAAAACAAAAAAACAAACAAACAAACAAACAAACAAACCCCCCCCCCCCCAAAAAAAAAAAACAACAAAAAAAACAACCAAACAAACAAAGATACTACGCACTACATAACGGTGGATGCTCCTATTAAATATGGTCAAACCTTCAAATAATGAGGCCAGGATGTTGAAGAAATCTTTATGAGCCAAACGCTCAGGCTTCAGGCAGCTCTAAATAACACAGTTTATTTCTGCTCTTGTGATATCAGTATGAAGGGATGTCTTGTTTATTCGAATACTGAATAAACTAAGGGGGGCACCAAGGCCTAATATAACATGGAGCTGGAAAACAAGTTAGCTGGTCCCTTTAAGTGATTCTTAAATTATTGTTTGACTTAAAGTCACCTTTTTTTTAATTCATGGTTCTGTTCACGGAGCAGTTTTCACTTTTAACTCTGACACTGTTTTAATTTAGACGAGAGAGAAAACAATTTTTGACTGTTTTAATATTGATGTAATGTGCACATAACCTGCATACTACAGAAAAAATGTCACCCTTCATGATGCCCTATTATAGCCTCTGTTAAAAAACGTGTACGTCTACCATTACAGAACTCAAACTACTACGGTGCTTAAAGACAGCCACAAAGAGCCGTCAGTATGGCTGTAGACTCTTAATCCTGTGAAAGTGATGAGAAGTAATGTCTGTTGTATGAGGATGACATACTAAAATTTAGATTTTGGTTTGTTTTCGTTAATTGTCCTGCGTGGGTCCTCGTTTAAATTAGTGATATAAAAGTCTCAACAATAACGACAAAAGAAATATGCACAATTCACTGCCTGTCTCGTAATTTTTTTAGTTCCCATTCCTCCGAGGAGCATATTAGCAGTGCATGTCTTTCTATCATTCTTTCTCACTCTTCTTTCTTTCCTTTCCACTCTTCCTCCAGAGAACAGCCAATCCAGTGAGCAAGCAGGGAATCGATGCCCTGATACAAGATTCAGCCTAATGAGGATCAGAAACATCTTAATAAAGACCCATAATCCACCACTTAATCCCTCATTACAGAATCATCTGCATTCTCTCGTCCTGCTCCGTACCGCCGCAGCGACAGCACATTCTGGTCCATTGTTCTGCTTCGCCTCATCTCTCACCCAGGGCTACGTCTCCCTTTGTCTCCCTTCGGTGTCAGTTATATTTGATCTGCTCTCATTAGACTTTCAGACGAGGGCCTGAAAATAGTGCTTTTGTGAGCACTTCTATGCTATCTCTTGTCTGAAATGGAAAATGAGACATATGCTTAATGAGGAAAGGATGGACTGGGACCTGC
>NW_024585207.1:8679-9622 GCF_018398535.1 Haplochromis burtoni
AGAGTTCAACATACCCAGGGTATCTTTCTGTTATCTGAATTTACTTCTCTAAGTTATCGCAGGGTTACAAAAAGTTATTTTCAAGAGCGAAATAATCTATGAAAACTATACCTATTCCACAAAATTAGGAAATATAATTAATAATAAGTAAAACAAATGCAACATTGCTCATAATAGTTTCATTTGTTGAGATCTTACCTTTTTGTTTGTACAGCAAAATATCATGCTATGACTCCCGTGGATGCGAATAGTTATCATGAAAATGCCAGGCACTATTTGCCCCCTCCACACTAACAATATGCATGGAGACAAACATGCAGTATTCCAATTTACTCTAACAAAGGGGGTTAATGTGGACTTATGTGTCAAGAGAAAAGGAGAAATCTCACTTCCTTTAGCTAGGAGATGATCCTCAAGAGGGTCAGATAATTAGCCCCGTGAAGGTGTGGAGAGGGCTGATTCCTAACTAGTATTACCCCTCCCTCATCATTACTCTGTGTGCTGAGGTGATAGGAGGTGGAGGGGGATAAAACAAAACAAATAAAACTCATTAAAGGGGCCTGTGTGGCTACAAATTCCCCTCTGCAGCATGCTAACATTCCGCAGACGTCAATAGCTCTGGTCAGAGGTATCATCGTTATTCTGCCTAGGTATGAACTCAGATCAAAGCCTTGTATAGTTCGTTGCCTCTTAACCTGAGGCGGCATTCTCAAAATCAGAGCCCCTTGTTTGGCAGGTTTCCATTTTTTACTCTCTGATTAAAGCCTGTGGAGACCCAGAAAATCACTCTGCATAGCAAATCCTGAGATGAAAAAAAATCCAAATGATTTCTCCAACAATGCACCCATGGCATTTTGTTATTTTAAAGAATGGAGTTAATTTTTGATGATGCAAAACAGATGAGGGCTCTTTGTAGTTGTGTAAAAGAAACTAGCTAAATCCT